>NW_027532162.1:724638-743882 GCF_008692635.1 Crocuta crocuta
ATAAAATATAAACAAAATCAATTAAATATTCTATCCTGAGAAAAAAGAAGGCTAAGACTGGCACAAAGACTCTTTACTAGAGCTTAAGAAAGGAGAATATATCAGTATCTTACATGTACTTTATTTTCTTGAAAATAAACCATTGTCCTCATTTCACTAAACGAAAAATAGCTACACACAATTAAAGCTCTTCTGTGTGTCTGACGGGACTAACACTCTAAACCAGGGGTTGGCAGACTTTTCCTGCACAAGGCAAGTGGTGCGGACGTCCAGCTTCGCAAAGCGTGGTGTCTGCTGCCGCCATACATCTCTTCAGCACCCACAAACAAACAAGCAAAACTGTGTTCCAATAAAACTGTATTTACAAACACAGGTGCCAAATGTGGCCTGAGAGCTGGAGTCTGCCAACCCTGCTCTAATCAAGGAATCTGGGGGCACCTGGGGGACTCAGTTTGTTAAGCGTCCAACTTCAGCTCAGGTCATGATCTCACGGTTCATGGGTTTGAGCCCTGCACCAGGTTCTGTGCTGACAGCTCAGGGCCTGGAGCTTGTTTCAGGTTCTGTGTCTCCCTTGCTCTCTCTGCCCCTCCCCAACTTGTGCTCTGTCTCTCTCTGTCTCAAAAAAAAAAAAAAAATTAAAAAAAAAAAAAATCAAGGAGTCTGGTCAGTTCTCAACCCCCATGCCTGTGTTTTAGAACTAAGAGCAAAGAATGAAAACAAAATCAACATTCACAAACAGAATAAAGCACATACAGACCAACAGCACTTTATCACACTTTCCAAGCAGGGAACATTTACAGTAATTTGCACACTGTCCGTTCTCTAACAAAATAAGAACAGGAGCATAAGAGCAGAGCCGTGTGCAAGAAGTACGCACCTCATCAATGAAGACATGGGTGAATTCCATCAAACTCTTAGCACTGACTATTTTCTGAAGCAGGACACCCGTTGTCATATAAATTAACTTGGTGTCTTCTGTTGCTATTTTCTCTAACCCTACCTAAAGTAGAAAAGGGAAAGAAAAAAAAAGAAAACTTTCAAGTTTAAACAGTTCGCATTTAACCACCAAAAAGGCCATGTCATTTTATACTGGAGGTAAGTAAGAAAGGGAATGAAAACTATAGGGTCTAAATTAAAACTGTCCTTCTCAGGCGACTGGGTAGCTCAGCTGGCTAAGCGTCGGACTCTTGGTTTCGGCTCTGGTGATGATCCACAGTTCGTGAATTTGAGCCCCGTGCTGGGCTCTGTGCTGACGGTGCAGAGCCTGCTTGGGGGTCTGTCTCCCTCTCTCTCTGCACCTTTTTGCCTGCCTCTCTCTCTCTCTCTCTCTAAACTTTAAAAAAAACTTATCTTGTCACCGTGCCTGTACCATTTCTGTGTTGGGACCACAGGCATGAAGACACCTACTTACAGAGATAAAATTACAAAAACCAGGAGTCTCAGAATTCTCACTTCATTCCTATTCAACTGAAAGAAACTGAAGTTCTTATCAAAAAATTCAGTTTCACTGTTTTTCAAACATTTTTATTTATTCTTAGAAGGCATGTTTGGGGGGGGAATGCGCAGAGCCCGACTTGGGCTTGATCCCAAAACCCTGGGATCATGATCGGAGCCAAAATCAAGAGTCAGACGTTCAACCAACCGAGCCACCCGGTGCCCCGTGTTTCACTGGTTTTTACATTACACCACAGTTCTGCCCTGTAAGCAACTGGTTTCATTTCAATTTCCAGCAGAAAATAACCACATACTAATCCTCAACTTAGAAGAAACACTCCCGAGGAGAGAGGGGCTTGCTCCGGCCTCACCTGATAGCCCACCAGACCACCCAGCATCCAGGCGCGCTCTTTGCTTATCCACCTGGCGATGCTGCTGGCCCCGATCTTCCGGGGCTGGGTGACCACAATGTTGCAGTAGGCAGAGCGCTGAACATAATGGTCCAGGATATACTGTGGCAGCTGAGTGCTTTTGCCACTACCCGTGGCACCATGGATGATCACCACGGAATTACTCTCTATCAGAGAAAGAACCTACAATTTAAGAAAAATTCTTCTGAGATTGCCACAAAGTTAACGATGACGTACAGTGTTATCTATAAACCGAAAACTTTATCTGGGGAGGATGTGCACAATTTATTTTCCTTTCATCTTTTAGAAGTTAAATTATTACCTAAGCATCTAACCATCACAAAAGGGCATGAAAGCGACAAATAGCTGCTACCCTGAAAATGGCCGTGACCGCTGTGAACAGGAAGAGCTCACGGCTCCAGAGGGCCAGGCCAAGGCAGCCACGGTGCCCCTTGGGCTCAATGTCTTTGTGCAGAAATGAAAATGCTGATTTCTATAGCTCTTGCTAAGTCTAAACGTCTAGTATTTTTAAATTTTGTAATGAACCTTACGTAAGTCTCATAAGAAACACAAAAGCACTGCTACCATTACCCTCAAGTGGTTTTAAAATTTCATTTAAAATTCTGCAGATGCATTTTCAAATAATTAACTTCCATTGTTCCACTTCCATACTGTACAGAGCATTTTTAAAACTCCAATCCAATTCCTACCCACCACTCCCTGACTCCACCCTAAATTTATCTAAACTCTTATCTCTCTAGCAATTGCCATGGTCAGGGAACACAAATTAATTTGAATACCGGTCCCCCAAAATTAATAAAGTATATACATTCTACAAAAGTTGCATGACTCACTAAAACAAAACAAAACTTAAATGTGGAACATTTGTGGTTTAGTTTTATCTGTAACTCATCTTTCTACTAATACATTATGTAAAGGTTTCAGTACACTTATTTCTAATGTGGCTTAATAACATGTAACTAATTAAAAGCGTGATCATCTGCTGCTATATCTGGCCCAGCACTGTTAATAAAATGATGTATCAATGATTAATCAAATCAGTTAACAGGCCAGTGGAATGCTAGAGAGAACGGTGGCCAGGCAGCATTATTACTTTGTAAGAAGACTCAGCAGCAAGTTTTCTCCAAGAAGCGGCTCTCCTGGGGACAGGTGTTTACTGACAGCTATCTCAGAAGGCAGGCTGAATGAAGTAAAGCACAGCCGAAAGGAAGACCATAGGCACAGTCATTACGTGGCCCAGGCCCAGGTGCCGCCACCGCCCCGGAGTCTGGCGCACACCACGTACACTTGCCTGGTGCCTCGTCACTTCCCGACCATAAGCCGAAATGTTGGGCCTCAGACATTTATTTAAACAGCAAAAGTACACTATGACAAAAATAATTTTACCTCTTCCTTACATCGATTTACAGGCAAATCAGGATATTTGTAAGTTGTCTCTGGGATGCATGCCACATTGCTTAGTTTAGCCAAAGATGGCCTTGGACCTGTATTCAAAAAAGAAAAAAAAAAAAAGCAATGCTATTACGTATTTGGGGGGATAAAAACAGTAAACAACCCAAAGTTAGGTCTAATGTATAAATACAGCATGTACATGTCCACACGCAAACGACAAAGTACATTCTTCAGGCTAACACTGCAAACAGGGTAACTAGAAAATTCCCTCAGTACCACAATGAATCATTTATACAAGCTGAGGACACTCTTAAGCCTCCATCAAAGCATCAACGTGGTAGGCTTAGCACCACCTTCTAAGACAAAAGACCTGCAAAGCACATTGTGAAAATGGCAATGTGAAAATTAATAGAAGGGACCCTCGTCTAGAGCGGCACCACGAGGCGGCGGGCGCACGCTCAGGCCCACCACTCCTTGCCCACGCCGACCCAGCAGGAGGAGATGCACCTTGCTCACGGGTACTAGGGACCATCCCGGCAGAGGAGGGAAGATTTCCTCCTCCCCCAGCAACGGCCCAGCCAATGAGAGTCTGTCTCAGCTCAGCCAATGAGAAACCTCCATACCTTGAATTCCCAGTTTACTCCAATGGACTTCTCCTTTTCAACAGACCCACTCTTCCCCTCCCCTCCCAAAAGAGCCTCCTGTCCTTTGTTCCCAGAACTTGCTTTTTTGGTTTTATGGTAGCTTGCTTGTCCTGGATTAAATGATCTGTTATTCCCAGATAAATCCATCTTTTTGCTGGTAACGTAACTGGCAATTTTCTTTTTATGTTTAACAGTACTAAAATGGTTAACTTAAAGAACAGACTTTTTCTGAAATTTCAATAGAACGCACCAATTTGTTAAGTGGCAGGTCCTGACTCTGACACCCAGGGGGGAGGACAACAAGCCCCCCTCAGGAACTACAGGTGTCCTGGGGAGGGCGGCCTGGCTCTGGTAAAGGTGCCGAGCGCAGCGCTCTGATCACTAACACCCCCCGTAAACACCTCCCCTCTTAGCGATGCTACACATTCTGGACCTCAGGTCATCACTTGACACAGTGACAAGTCACCAAAATTCACAGGATACAAACTTTTATGAGGAAATAAATTTTTACTTCCAAAACTAATGTTCAAGGCCCCTGCCCCTTCCTCGGTGTCTCTCCCCTGACGCCCCATCTCCCCTCCTTTTCCTCCCAGCCCTTCACTTCTCTGCCCCAACATCTCCTCACCCTGTGTCCCGCCATCGTCCCTTCCCACATGATACACACGCTCTCAGTTTCATAACTAATCTAGTGATAATCAAAACAGAGCTCTCCTCCTATGTTTGAGTCAAAGTGTGTAGTACTTGTTCTGCACTTAGAAACCGGTGCAGTCAGGCCTGCTACAGCCACTCAGGGCAAAGGCAGCTTCTGTGTCGCCACAGCGCCCCTCCCAGGGGGGCAAGGAAGACTCTCCAAGGCCCGCCCTCGACAGCAATCTTCCCTTTGGGGCACAAACGGCCTCCAACTCCCAGCACTGTCCTTCCTCGGTCCTGTCTCCCTTCCCTCTTGTCACTCCTCTCAGCTTTTACATTTGCTCTGTGTTTACTTCTGAGACAGAGAGAAAGAGAGAGAGCGCCCGCGTGTGCATGAGCGGGGGTGGGGCAGAGAGAAGGGGGGTGGAGAGGATCCAAAGCAGGCTCCACGCTGATGGCAGAGAGCCCGATGTGGGGCTCAAACCCAGGAACCACGAGATCATGACCTGAGCCAAAGTCAGACGCTTAACCGACTGAGCCCCCCAGGCGCCCCAGAAGCTCTCTCAACTAAGGAGTCCTTGGAAGTAATTAACCATACTACCTGCCAAACGTTGAGTTGGAGCAAAATTCAATGTCTGGACAGTTCCTAATTTAAAAATGGTTCCAACATTAAATCACTTGGAACTCTGAATGGTGGCAGGGTACGCAGGCCAGCCCACAAATGAAGAACTGACATAAGATTTACCTAAATAGGGGAAAAATAAACACCTTCCCATGCTTGATGTCAGTAGGTTTATCAATCAGTAATGGGCCTTTTTAACCTAACACAGGAGAGGGATGAGCGCCTTATGAGGCACTGCATGTCCACTGCAGGAGGCAAGAACCAGCAGTGGGAAGAGAGAAGTGGGGAGTGAGAAGCGCAGGGCCTCAGAAACACGAAACAGCAGCAGCTGCGGCGTTTGCCAAGCGACTTTAAGATGCGGTTCAGCGTGCTGCTGACCGAGCCATTATTTTGACAACACTGATATGACTCACAGTCCTTGATTACATGCATTTTGAAGGTTGCTACTTAAAGACAGAAATTTATGAGAAGTGAATTCTGAAAGTCTTGACTCTGCTGTGTAAACCCTAGCCCGTCCTCCACAGAGCACAAACACAGCTGGACGTTTCTAGGCCACTGGCTGAAGCACACGCAGCACTCGCCCCCACGCTCACCGCCACGGGGGGCAGGAGACGGACAGGGAGATGCTCACGGCCACAGGTCTCTCATCCACACATCAGCGAAAAGGGAGGTGAGCAGGAAAAGCATTATGCTTAAGCTCTAAGAAAAGAAAATGGATAATTTAGGGCAAATCAGCAAACTACACTGGACAAAGTAGAATCCAAAAGTGCCATGAGAAATACCTCAACCTCCTAATTCGCTATTTTCATTTCATGTTATCTTTTGACCTTAAGTTATTAACATTATTTTTACATGAACTGGAAAACAACTAGAAACCATAAAACTGCTATTTTTCTCTTCACTAAGCCACATCGCTCCAAGCTACGGCTTCCTCGGTCACATCTCCTAGTGACTATGACGCTCCCGCCCCATCTAAGAGCCCTGTGATCGATCACACAGGGCCCGCCAGGATGGTCTCCCCATCGCAAGGCCTTTGACTCAATCACAACAGCAATGATCCTCTTCCCCTGTGAGCTACCACAGTCACAGGCTCTGGGGACTTGGATCGGACCTCTTCGGGGGCTACGACCCCGCCCACAGCTGCCCGCGCCCAGAGTGGCCCGTGCCACTCTCGGTTCTCCAGCAATGACACTTGTGCCAGGTCTGGCGCCCCAGGCTTCCCCCGCCACAGACCCTCTGTACGCATTCCTGCCACCCGGTCCCCACGCTGCCCAGGTGACGTCCATCGTCTGGCAGCTCCAAGATCAACTGCTACTCTCCTGATGTCCCAGCCCGAGTCAGAAACCCTGGCCTCAGGCCCCCATACGGCTGCCTTTCCGAGCGTCTGTCTCCAAAGCATGGACGTGTGACTACGTGAGTGAACTAGCGTCTCTCGGACATGAGGGACCGGGCCTCACTCCCCCCCCACATTCCCACGTTCCCACGGCCTGCCATGGCCTGCCACGCACCTTGATAAATACCAGCTGCTGAGTGAATCCTCAGAATGCAGCCAGAGCTGTAGTGTGTGTAACTGCCTGGTGAAAAGCTCTAAATATATTATGATGCCAGGGACAGAGAAAGCAAAGAGCAGTTCCAAATCTTAATTCAAATCAAAAGTTACTAGAGCCAATGCCCCCAACTGCAGGCATTCACCCGTAACCCCGCTGTTTTCCCATGGCGCCAGCCCCGGCAGCACGCTCCGGGACCGGCAGGTGGCACGGCCCAGGGGCAGCACAGAGGGGAGGAGCAAGGATCACATCGCACAGCCTTCTGAAAACGCACGTGCCTCTACACGCAGAAGTACGAGACGGAGTGTGTGTGCACAGTAACACACGCGGCTCCTCCTTGCTCTCCTGGAGCTGCGCTGCGCTCCGCTCTGCAGACGACACGGCCCATCCCTGGTCCACTGACATTCGAGACACCTCCAAGCCTTCCCACCGACCAGCAACGAAGCCACCAGCGTTCGGCCACGTACAGCACCAGACTTTCAGCAGAGCTACAAACTGGATTAAGGGGCACATACATTTTGAACTATCACTTCTGGTGATAAAGTACCAGACTGTTCGGATAAATATTCCTCTGAGGGCACTGAAGACAGTAGTCGAAATACACAACCGGCGCCTAGTGAGGAAACACCGGGCCAAAGCCTGCAGTGAGGCAGGAGCACAGAGACGAAGGCACAGAACACCATGCGCTTTTGCTTTAAGGTGAAACACAAACCATTAGAAATTAACCGGAATAAGGGCGCCTGGGTAGCTCAGTCCACTAAGCGTCCAACTTCGGCTCAGATCATGATCTCGCAGTTTGTAGGTTCAAGCCCTGCGCCCTCTCTCTCTGCCTCTCCCCTGCTCATGCTGTGTCACTCTCTCTCAAAAATAAATAAACATTAAAAAAAATTTTTTTTAAAGAAATTAACCTGAATATAGTGCAGGGACCCAGACAATGAGAAAAAAGCACTAAATGACACAGTGTGGTAGGGCGCCTGGGTGCTTAAGCGTCTGATTCTTGGTTTCAACTCAGGTCATGATCTCGCGGTTCGTGGGTTAGAGCCCAATGTCAGGCTCCGTGATGACAGCCTACTTGGGATTCTCTCCCTCTCTCTCTGCCCCTCCCCAGCTCATATGCAGTGCACATGCTCTCTCTCTCAAAATAAACTTTTTTAAAAAATGAAAAAAGTGAGTGATTGATTTACAGTCCAACATATACTCAAAAAAGCATCCTGAATTAACAAGCAACACAGAGTCTCTGTTGACTGAACTACTACCTTTCTTACAAATCTTGGACAATGTCATGCTGTAACCTATACGACAACTCACGCAGCAGGATTTACAATCTTTAAAGATGCCCACTCACCTGGCCCACTGGTGGACTGATCACCACCACACATATCCAATTCTTGTGCTTCGAGTTGTCTATATTTGTTAATATACTCCGTTTCCGAGCTCTTCTGGGTAAGTGGCCTGAAAAGAATATTAAATGTTAATATGCTGTTTCCAAAAAGCCAAGAAGTCCCACGTGCTAGAATTCTTGAACAGTTACTTTCACTTAAATCAGAGAAAACATGTAAATTGGTCGTTAAACAAATGAAAATATGCTCAACTCCACATCCACTCGCCACATAAGTACAGATTAAAGCAGTAAGGAACTGGGCAACCAGGCAGCTCAGTCAGCTGAGCGTCCGACTCTTGATTTTGGCTCAGGTCATGATCTCATGGTTCATGAGTTCAAGCCCCACAACAGGCTCCATGCCAACAGCAGAGCCTGCTTGGGATTCTCTCTCTCAGCCCCTCCCCTGCTCATACTGTCTCTCTCTCTCAAAAAAAGAAAAAAAATTTTTATTAAAAAAAATAAAACTGTGAGAAACCAATGTTTCCTCCTTCATATCAGAAAAACTGCCTATCCTTCAACCACTGCAGAGAGTGGCAAATGGGTAAGATATCTGTTATTCTGAAAGGCAACCAGCCAGTATCTGAGCCAAAATTTTTCCTAGTGTCTTGCATAGAACAGTATTTCAACATGCAGACACGGAAGCAGGTGCATAGACAAGGCAGCGCTCACTCAGTCAGCAAATCCTTACTGACCCCCCAGCACACTGGAGATACAGCAGTAAACAAAGTCCTGGCCTCAGCAGCCAGCACTCTAGAGAAGGTGATATGATAGAGACACATACTCACGGCCATATGTAATACAGGGGGACAGTTTTAAAGCTAAGCATATAAAGGACTCCAAGGAGAAAAAGTACCTTTGGACAATGTTTTAATAGTTAAAATCTGAGAACAAATGTCTGAAGGAGGACCAAGCTAAACTAGCACACACTCCTACTTAGTGTGTATCTTTTTAAGGACTGCCAGGGCTACATCCATGCTAACAGGCAAACATGTCCAAAATGTTAAGTAAAAAACATTTTTTTAATTTAAAAAAATTGCAAAATCTGCTCTCAATCATGTTTGTATTATCAACATCTAATTTAATCGCCCTGTGTCAGAAAGAAGACTGCACAATACCAATTCTTGAAACTTGAGGTTTATTTTCGTAAAACACTATCAGCCTCAAAGCCTGCTCTTCTAGCCTATTAGCAGTTACATCAATATTCTCTTGGATACTATTTACCTGATATTTACTCAGTAATCCACTCAGCAAACTAAAAGATTTTTTAATGTTTATTTATTTTTGAGAGATAGACACAGAGTACAAGCAGGGGAGGGCAGGGAGAGAAAGAGACACAGGCTCCAGGGCAGGCTCCAGGCTCCGAGGTGTCAGCACAGAGCCCAACGGGTGGCTTGAACTCACAAACCATGAGATCATGACCTGAGCCAAAGTCAGGCGTTTAACTGACTGAGCCCCCCAGGCGCCCCTCTATTCAGCAGCTTAATAACTAAGGCCTGACTCCACGCCAGGCACTGCTCTAAGCACCTGGGACATAGCAGCTGGCAGACAGTCCACATGGAACTTACGGTCTAGTTGAAAGAAGAAAAATAAAACAAAACATGGAGTATGTTATACAGTGAGGAGCCCACAGAGAAAAACAGCTGCACGGCCAGGAGAGGAGATGGGGCGAGAGCGGCTGCAATACTAACAGGATGACAAGGGCGCCATTAAACCAAAGAGCAGCAGAGAGGGAGAAGGGCCATGCAGCCCTGGGAGGGGGAAGATCTCCTGGCTGAGGACACAGGCAAGCCCAGCCCCGACGCAAGTGTGCCAGAAGAGTCGGGGGGCCGGGGGAGCCCTGGAGAAGGATGGGGGCGCCGAGAGGTCCAGGGAACGGGAGATGGTTACCGGGTAGGGCAGGGGGTAGGCTGCCGGCAGGGGCGAATTACAGAGGTTTTGGCTTTTGCTCTGCGGGAGATGGGTGTTGAGCAGGCACAGAGAAATAGCAATATCAAACTCCTAATCTGACAGGATGGCTCAGACCAGATGAAGCGGGGTGCGGTGATGGGACAGGCACTCAGAAGCAGGGCAACCACCTACCACGTGAGCACAGTAACCAGGCCAGAGATGACGTGGCTGGGACTAGAGCGGCAGCCATGAAGGCGGAGCCCTAGGACGTGCCGGCATGGGGGTGTCCGGCTGGCCCTGGTGGTGGAGCGTGGGACTCTTGATCTTGGGGCTGTGAGCTCGAGCCCCATGCTGGGTTTAGTAATTACTTATAAATAAAATCTTTACAGAATATACCCGCTGGCATGCTAGATCCGGGTATGAGAACACAGGGGTGGAGACCGCTTCCCCAGCTCCAGCTCCTGGGAAGGCCAAACAAGCACACCGCGCTCTGTGCCGTCCAAACGAAGCCAGAGCCAGGGCGGAACGCATGGGCCGCTCCTGGCGTCGCTGGAGGTGCGGTGCTGGGCAGATGGGGGAAGACGACCAAAGATGGAGCGCCGGCAGGCTAACCAGTGGTGCGTCTGCCACCATTTAACTCTGCTCTCCCCAAGTGCAGACACAGCACGGCAGAGACAGGGCGCCCCAGAAGTAGCTCTCGTGCCTCAGGGAGGAGAGGGCACCCCACACATTCTAAGGGCAGTCCCCAGATTTTATATTTCCAGGGGTCAGCAAGAGCCTCAAACTCTAAGGAGGGGAGACATCATCTCCCAGAGGGTAGGGTGGACCCGCACCACCTTCTTTCCTCCCAGGTCCTCCCACCGCTTGGCCCTGAGTGTGAACACAGGCAGCTGCACTGGCAGGAAGCGCGTGGTGAAGCCGGGCAATAAAGCCCCAGACTTCAGGCCAGAGTCCCAGAAAGGGGAGCTTCCTCGGGGGCAGGAGAGCACCTGGGGGAGTGAGACCCCAAGGCCGTCCATAAGCCACTGGACTTACCCCAAGGCTGCGCAAGCATGTGCCGACCCAAAGCGCCCATCACGGACGGACGACCCAGGGCTGTGCTACAGGACGGCCAGCAGGTGGCAGCCTGCAGGACAAGCCGACAGCACCGCAACAGGTCTGAAAACCCAAGAGACCCCGAAACCCCGGAACCTCACATAAGGCTGGTGGGAATCTGCCACCTGAACACAGCTGCTCAGCTGCAACCCCCAGAGGATGTAAACAAGCCCGGGTCCCATGACTCAATGTTCAAGATGCCCAGGACGCACACACCTACCCAGACGCAAAGAGCCAGGAGAGCGTGCGGACGGAGCAAGGGCCACGGAGCCTGGAGACCAGCCATCTGTCCCCTACACCTCACACCAATCTCAAGTCACTTCCAAACCAATTCAAAACCCAGACACTTACTTTTCTTAAACCTGTAAAGCTAATATTCTTCTACATTTGATAACTCTGTAGTTGAGAAGGCCTTCAAAACAAGATCACAAAAAAGGAAAAGTCAAAAAGGAAAATCTCGATAAACTGAACTAAACTGTAACCTAAAGCTTATGAACAAGGGGCACCTGGGTGGCCCAGTCAGTTAAGCATCGACTTCAGCTCAGGTCATGATGTCACAGTTCCTGAGTTCGAGCCCTGTGCTGGGCTCACTGCTGTCAGCACAGGGCCCACTTCAGATCCTCTGTCTCCTTCTCTCTCTGTTCCTCCCCTGCTGGCTCTCTCTCTCTCTCTCTCAAAAATAAACTTAAAAAAAAAAATTTTAAGCTTATGAACAACCTCTCTATAAAGGTTAAAGGACAAGAACAACAGTCACTTGGAAGAAAACATTTACAGCACAAAACATGTGAGTACATTAAGAATTCCTGTAAGTCCATAAATAATGCCCAACCCAATAAAAATGTAATTGTTAACTTTAAAAAGTACCTGTACTAGTGTTTTAATTAAAATATTTTCTTTTTTTAAAGTTTATTTATTTTTGAAGGAGAGAGAGAGAGAGACAGAGTATGAGCAGGGGACGAGTGGAGACAGAGGGAGACACAGAATCTGAAGCAGCTCCAGGCTCTGAGCTGTCAGCACAGAGCCCGATGTGGGGCTCGAACCCATGAACCGTGAGATCATGATCTGAGCCGAAGTCGGATGGAGAACCGACTGAGCTACCCAGGAGCTCCTAATTAAAATGTTTTAAAGAAAAAATAATATTGGGGAAAGAATTTCACCCAATTTTAGTTTCTCCTCAAACGTCCACTGCATCTCTAAGAGGTGGAAGAGAGAAGCAGCAGCGATCAGGACTTGAAAACCAGCGGCGAAGGGACTGAAACCAGGCGGCTGGCAGCCTCCTCCCAGCAGGGAAGCCTCCTTCCACTGCAGTCAATGCTTCCGAGCACCAACGAGGCCTGACGGTAAACATTACACCCGGCCCGGCTCCTCAGCTCGCCCTCAGGTTTCCAAAATCGTGTCCTTCCACACTTGTCTCCTTCTGTACTTCTGTGCACACCTTTGAGGCTAACGTGCGCTCCCTGTGGATGCTATGGTGCTACCTCACAGCAAGTCTGAGAAAACAGTACAATCTTTGGCGAACAAGATGCAGCTAGAAAAACTGTGACAATGACCAAAAAGAAATTGGTCAGTATCACAGTTTATGCTTTCTGTATTCCACACAAAATACCTCGTGGTTACAGTTTGTTAGAAAGAACTCATTTATTCAACATACTAAAATGTTTTAAAAAATCCAAGTTGGGGCGCCTGAGTGGCTCAGTCAGTTAAGCGTCCGACTTCAGCTCAGGTCATGATCTTGTAGTTTGAGTTCAAGGCCGACGTCAGGCTCTGTGCGGACAGCTCAGAGCCTGGAGCCTGCTTCAGATTCTGTGTCTCCTTCTCTCTGTCTGGCCCTCCCCCGCCCACGCTCTGTCTGTCCGTCAGTCTCTCTCCCTCTCTGTCTCTCAAAAACAAACTTAAAAAAGACATTTTTTTAAAAACCCACGTTAAGCTAATTACAGCATGATAAACAGGAAGGATTAACATGGAGGCCCTTTCTTACCCTGATCCACAAATATTTCTATTGTCTGTCTACATGGTAGCAGGGGCACCACTGTACCAATATTTGGGCTCTATTTCAATCAAACGATCTCAGGAGACAGGACAGAAAAATAGAACTGGATGTAACACGAGCAGCACACCTGAGCACCGGAACGCAGGCTTACACATGGAAGATGAAAGGAAGGTGCACGGAGTGGAAGCTAAGTGGTAAGAAAGGCTCTGTGGGGGCTACGCGTGAGCAGGGGCCACAGTGGCAAGACAGGCACTGGAGAAGTCTGCCGGGGGGTGGGGTCTCTGAGCAGCTCTCTGTGTGCAAGGCTCATGATCTTCCAATCTCCGAAGGACGCCTGCACCCTAGAAAGGCCTTCCCTGACCTCCACGACGAATGGGGAGAGACCTGCGGTGCATCACTCCCGCCTCCCCCGCCAACTCCCTCTGCGCCAGGACTCGTGGGCCCCTACCTGTCCCCCCACCGGAGGGGGCTCCGCACGGGCAGACACGAGGTCTGTCCTGTCCACCCTGCGCCCCCAGGCTTCCCAGCCAGCATGCAGGCCACGCTCGGGGAGTAAATGTCTGTGAGGGACTGAAAGCCAGCAATCACAGCGGAGGGCAGAGCAGAATCTAATCAGAAAGGACTCGAAAATAAGGAGAAGAGACAACAAGAGCGCAGACCAATCTTTCTGGAAGTTCAAAGCAACAGCAGGGCCAAGGGCAGTATGTGGCTGCTTTCCCTCAGATGGAAGCAACACACGAGGTGGAATTCCACTGGGCCCTGGAAAGAATTACAACGGGAAAAAAGGAAGAGAGAATGAACATCTCAGACCACAGAGTCCGTGTGAGCAATGGTGAGGGGGCTGGGGGGGGGGGGGGCACGAGCAGGGAAGACAGGCTGGGGGGCAGCGCGGGAGAGCCAGCAGGAAGCGGAGACACAGGAGGCCTTGTAAAGAAACGTGGTTCATGTTCCACACCCAACACACTTCCAACATTGTGGTCACCACCTCAGAGGCAAAAACATTTTACATTAAAGCAAGAGCAAGGAGGTTATTCAAAGGGAGAAGTGTCAGGATTCATCGCAACTTTAGCAGAAAATCTGCTGGGACGTATCTGTCACGACAAACTTCACCGCCTCCGTCCTCCCGGCGCCGCACACGATGTGATGTGAAAACCCGCCCGGGGAAGCTAACGGATGCAGACAGCGGCCTGTTCCTCACGTGTAAGTAACAGGGGCTGCAGGCTGACCACACTCGTCACTCTGTATCACGCGTGACACGCGGGTCTGATGTAAACCACGTCTATTCTTCACGGTTCATTTGAAGGAAAAGGCAACAGAAGAACCAGTGTTATAAAAGGAGAAGCCACTGCAGTCACTGAACACAGCAGCAGAGAGAAAAAGACCTGCCGGCCCTTTAGCAAGAGACCCGCGACACCGGCAGGAAGACAACACACGAAGACCCTCACACGTCGCGTCGGCACCCACCCGAACAGTAAGTGTGTCTCACCGGCAGCTGGAAAACACCATAATCCTCTTCTCTGTAATGAATTATAAGGTTTTGCTGTCAATTTCATGTGCCCTTAGGTCTCCATTTTTCCCTAACCTTAATTTATTATTACTGTTTTTCAAGAGATTATAAACTAGGGGCGCCTGGGTGGCTCAGTCGGTTGAGCGTCCGACTTCGGCTCAGGTCATGATCTCACGGTTCGTGGGTTCGAGCCCCACGTCGGGCTCTGTGCTGACTGCTCAGAGCCTGGAGCTGCTTCAGATTCTGTGTCTCCCTCTCTCTCTGACCCTCCCCTGTTCATGCTGTCTCTCTCTCTCTCTCTCTCAGAAATACATAAAACATATTAAAAAAATTTTTTAAGAGATTATAAACTATATTCTAAAGCCACCTACTTCACCATCTATGTCCTCTGGCACCACAACTGGCCTAAACATACAAATTTCACTACTAGTTAGAAAGAGAAACAAGCTGAATACAGAAAATAGCCCTGATTACACAGTTAAACCTAGGACTCATACCAGTGTTCTTTCCCCATTTTGCTCAGAATTTTCTCAGAATGGATATTTTGCAAACCATCAAGATTGATCTGTTTTTCCTGCTCTCATTAGAGGGGACAGTGACCTGGCTTCTAGATGGCCTGAGAGTTAAGCAGAAGAATAAAAGCAGCATGGTTATTTTTAGCGCCCCACAATTTCACTGCCCTGAGCTGTGACCCACAGTTACGCACGGCAGAGCACCACACCCCGCTGGTCCGCCCTGCAGCTGGGAGCTCCACAACCCATCACAGTCTTCCCCGCAGCTGAGAGCGCGTCCGTGCTGCCTCACGGACTTCCCCGAAGACGAGTCTGAGTGCGTTTAGGACCAGAGCCCGAGGCTGCCAGCATCTTTTTCACATAGACGGAGCTACATTCAAAAGGCAGACCATTATATAATTTGTGAAGATAAAATAGTAAGTTATTTTTGTCATTTCTTCTAGCTTACTTACAAGGTGAATTAATGAGCGTTCTCTCTAAATGAAGACATCACAACCTCATTCCTAACATAGAAAGTGATTTATTTCAAATACGGTTTCAGTGGGTAAATAAGGAGGTTCATTCCTCCCCACAGGGAACGCATCGGAAGAACAATATATGCCCCAGTAAGGCACGGCTTTGTCACTGACTCAGGAAAACTCTTCGGCAACATCAGCACCTCGGATCCATTACCTTGCCAGGTACGCTTTAAACCTTTTCTGCGCAAAACCTAAGTCAAAAGTGTGTGTGTGTGGACAGCGCTTTTCTATACATTCATGTTTTAAAGCTTCCTAAGAACTTTTAATAGCAAATTCTAGTGTTATTTTCGGAAAATTTGCAGTCTGGAGATTATCTCTGACTTTGTATATTTCACCTCCACTTAGCTACATAATGTGTTTTCAAAGCTTAGTTTTTGGTACTGACCTAGTTAGAAATCAAAAGACTTTAATCCACGTTCTAATCTTATTCTGACCTGCATATCTAACCAGTGAAAAATTCACGCAGTTTTCTGGCAAATGTATTGAAAAGAAACAGATGTGCTCATCAGAACCACAACATTTTATGCAAATTAACAAGTGAGACTATTTCCATAGGCTAAAAATGCCACTTTTTGGCTGGATGAAATGGCCAAAATACGATGCCTACAAACCCACACACTGCCCTGGCTCAGACATAGTGACAAAGACTCTGCTTCGGGAATTAAAGTGGCATCTGAAGGAGCGAGAGAGACTAATACAAGAGATTGAAAATGAACAAAAAGTAAAAAAAACAGGAGTGGATTACAACTGGCTGAGAAACTACCAGAACCCCCACATGACCATCCCGGCTACGGAACAAAGACAACTTGAAGTCCTTTGCTCACAAGTTCAACCTTGTCAGACCGGAACTATTCTCAGCAGGTAAAAATACTATGTTCTCTTTTGCAATATATGCTGCTGTCAAGTCCAAGTTCTTCATATATCTAGATTGGAAACTGTATTCTATCAGGTAAATACTTTTATCATGTGCATCAAAAACTCAAAACCAAAATCCCCAAGGGTAGGCTGGACTTTAAAAATATCTTACTGGCTAGGAAATACTTCTAAATCACAGAAAATTTCTTTATTAGAAGCGTAATTTTAAAGGGATGAGCAGATTACTCAAAAAGTAACTACTATAGGATTACACTATTTCAGCCGTATTTCAGAGATTAACAAATACGCACAGAAGAAAGTTTCTGAATTGAATATTCATTACTGCCTTCCCTCTAGGTTCCGAGAAGTTTTAGCAGAAAATGATGTACTGCCGTGGGAAATAGTCTACATCTTCAAGCAGGTTCTGAAAGACTTCCTGAACAGTGCTGACAAAGGCGAGCAGCAGGAAGGCCGGGAAGAGTCGAGGAGACCAGACTGCCCTGCTCGTTCTGTGACGCCAGCCACAAGCTCCGAGAGTTCAGACAAGGATGAAATACCCACGATTTCCAGTTACGTGGACAAGACCACAAAAAACAGGTTCCCGGCGTTCTCGCACAGGATATGGAACCTACCCTATTACCACCCATCAAGTTAAGTACCTTGTAACCAGAGGAGTTTCTATGAGCACCTTTGGAACAAGAACTCTTTAATAGTAAGAGTGAGAAAAAGTGATTTCATGTTTTGTTGCCAAGTCAGATGTTAAGTAGTGTTTAACTCCACATCCTAGGTTTTAAGTAATGTTCCTTTTTTAATCACTCTAAAAATGCAATGTTTTATTGAACAGCAGACTTCTATCTAAAATGGTTCCAAATATTTTGAAAAAAATGTTTGAAGTATTTTCTTTACCTCAAACATATCTCATAGGCATTTCACTTAGTATGAAACTGGACAGATTCTGTGTGGAAATTAAACATTAACCTTGACTTTTATTCTGAAAGGAAGCTGTTATAGAATAAAATAAACGACTGATGTGAATCTTACTTTTACAGTAAAACACAGCCGCCTCAGGTCATTCTCAGCAGGGAAGGGAGGACGGGCAGTGACAGAGAAGATAATGGGCAGTTTAAAAGACTAAGTGGTACTTTACTCCAATACTCAGATTTGTTACTAATTATAGTATTTTTCAATAGCAACTAACATTAAGGGAAAGTGTAAAAAAGAAACAGAGGGGCATCTGGGTGGTTCAATCAGTTGAGCATCTGACTTTGGCTCAGGTCAGGTCAAAGCTTGCAAGTTCGAACCCCGTATCAGGCTCGCTGCTGTCAGTGCAGAGCCCACTTTGAATCCTCTCTCTCTCTCTCTAAAATAAAATACTTTCAGGGCGCCTGGGTGGCTCAGTTGGTTAAGCGTCCAACTTCGGCTCAGGTTATGATCTCACGGTCTGTGGGTTCAAGCCCCACGTCGGGCTCTGTGCTGACAGCTCAGAGCCTGGAGCCTGCTTCGGATTCTGTGTCTCCCTCTCTCTCTGCCCTTCCCCTACTCGTGCTCGCTCTCTCAAAATAAATAAACTTCAAAAGAAAAATACTACAGTTGTTTCTGGAAGATGTACAAATCAAATAGAAATTTAACACAAATAAACTTCCTGAATATTAACAGATCCCATTTTATATACATTGGGCTGCTTACAGTACCTAGAGTTGGCAAGAAAACAAGGGTCAAAAACATTAGGGAGTGCAAATGGGGGAAATAATTACCAGGAATACTTCAGGCATGTTTTATAAAGAGAGAGAGTACCAGCTCAGTGACTAAAAGATTTAGCTAGAATATGGTGAGGTGCAATATACGTTAATCCACAGAAGAGAACTCTGCATATCTGACACATCGTAAGCTCTCAAAAGTTAGCGTATTTTTATGTTTATTTGGGGGGGGGGAGAGAACGCACACACATGTGGGAGGGGACAGAGAGAGGGGGACAGAGGATCTGAAGCAGGCTCTGCGCTATCAGCACAGAGCCCAATGCAGGGCTCAAACTCCTGAGCCATGAGATCATGACCTAAGCCAATGGCAGATTCTTAACCAATTGAGCCCCCCAGGCGCCCCTCAGAAGTCAGCATTATTAACCAGCCCAATCCATTTAATAATCCATTTAAAATCATTCTTTCACATGTCAAGTGCTATGTGCAAAGCACTGTATACATATTCTCATTTAATCCTTACCTTGAAAGTAATTATTACTCCCGCTTAACACATGAACAAACAGCCTTAAACAAGTTGAATGGCTTGTCCAACCTCAGGGAACAACAGGGCAGGGACTGGCGTCTGTCCGTCAGGCCCCTGCACTGCCTCCAGCCCCAACTTACCCTCTGAGCTCCAAATGCACAGACACTTGCTTACCTGACACCTCCTCTTGGATGCCCACAGGCAACCAAAGTCACAGAGGTTTGTTTTCTGAAAGGATAAGTACAAATCAAGAAAGGAACAAATGAATCAAAGCAACACACATACACACAAAAAGCATAGCTCTTTAGACACTTCAGCTCAGTAAACAATGCCACAGAACCATCCAATTCCTGGGGAGTCTCAGAACAAGAAATCTCAGAACCAGTCCTGATGGTGGAGGGGCCAAAAACACATCCCAAAGAGGTAAGACCTGGGGCACATGGCAAGTGCTTTAGAGGAGAAAACAGGGTTGAAAGAGACTAAGAGACAGAAACAGGAGGTGGGAGGATTTCTGTAGCAGCAGACGCCATGGGAGGCCTGTGTAAGGGGCAGATGTTGGGACAGCGCCCGGGGTGCAGG
>NW_027532162.1:743939-765260 GCF_008692635.1 Crocuta crocuta
GGGGGGAGGGCAGGAAATCCAGGCAGTGCAGTAGAGACAGAAGTCCCAAGGTGGAAGTGAGTTCGGGGTCTTCAAGACACTGAAAAATGCCAGTGTGGCCAGAGGGCAGCAGCAGATTGGGCAGACGTCACATGGAGGAAGGCTGGCTCAGCCACCAGAGTCCACACTTTACTCTAATGACAATCCAGCCACAGAGAGCCGCACACATACTCAAAGAACCTCAGGTGAATGTTCACTCAAGAATGTGCTCATTCACCAAATATTAATTGATTGTCCACTTCATGCCAGGCATTCTTCTAGGTTCTAGGTGCTAGACTACCTTGGGGTGTGGAGGGGGTGTGGGGGGAAGGATGGGAAGCTAGGAGACTAAAAATAGAAGGCTTTGGGGGCGCCTGGGGGGCTCAGTCAGTTAAGCATCTGACTTCGGCTCAGGTCATGATCTCACGGTTCGTGGGTTCCAGCCCCGTGTCGGGCTCTGTGCTGACAGCTCAGAGCCTGGAGCTGCTTCAGAATTAGTGTCTCCCTCTCTCTGTCCTCCCCTGCTCATGCTCTGTCTCTCTCTCTCTCTTTCTCTCTCTCAAAAATAAACAAACATTTAAAAAAAAAAATAGAAAGCTCTTGCAATGATCCAGGAAAGAGAGGGTAGTTTGTTTAGGCCAGGCTGGTGAGAGCATGAACAGTAAAGTGCACTCTAATTCTGGAAACATCTGCCAGGATGTTCTGATTTCATCGGATTACACACACACACACACACACACACACACACACACACACACACACTCCTTAGCGAAATCAGCTGTGGTCATAGGAAAATGGCAGATTTCATGATTCAGTCAAGGCAGGAGCAGATAAGGAAGCCATTCTCATTTCTGGCATGTTGTAAGTACTCAGGAACTGGGACCTGCTGAGGCAGCTTGTTCCTGCAGGCACCTGGGCGCCTACTCTGGGTCAGGCAGGACACTAGGAGGTGGACAGTCAGTGATAAAATGTTCCCTCAAGAAGCCCTTTTGTGGGGAAAACAGCACAGAGCGACTCCGTACAAGCGCTAAGAGGTGCAGGTGCCGGGTACGAGACAAATGGTTCTTCACAAAGGGCCACCCGCTTGGTTTTCCAGAGCCTTCCAGATGTTCCTCCTCACTCTTCTTGGTTCCATCTCATCAACCTTATCTAAACACTCAAGGGGTCCAAGCTCGGGTCCTTGGAGCTCTTCTCTATGCACTCCCCGCTAGGATCCACCACCCACAGTCTGGGGGAGCTCATTAAGGTTTAGTTAAGCCTTGGGGTGCCTGGATGGCTTAGTTGGTTGAGCGTCCGACTTTCGCTTAGGTCATGATCTCGCGGTTCGTGGGTTCGAGCCCCGCGTCGGGCTCTGTGCTGACTGCCAGCTCAGAGCCTGGAGCCTATTTCAGTCTGTGACTCCCTCTCTCTCTGACCCTCCCCTGCTCACGCTGTCTCTCTCTCTGTCTCCTAGAAATAAATAAACATTAAAAAAAAAAAAAAAAAAGGTTTAGTTAAGCCTTAAACTAAACCTCCAAACATCTAACTCCAGCCTGGCTTCTTTCCTCAGTTCCAGACTGCCCACATTTACTGTTACCTAACAGCAATGTCAAGTTCACGGGTTCAAATCAAAAGTCTCCCCATACACCAGCCCCTCCTGCAGTCCTGCCTTTCTCAGGAGATGGCAACATGTTCCAGCCGCTCAGCCAGGAGCCTGGGTGTCGCCCCCTATTGCTCCCCCACGCATGTCCTGTATCTGATCCAGCTACAAAGTCCTTGCCTGGGTCTCAGGAATACAGCCAAACTGCAGACCCTTCCCTCCTCCAACGCCACAGCCCTGGTCTAACCCGCCATCCTCTCCTCCTGGATCACGCATCCGTGAGCATTCGCCAGAGAAACTAAACCAACAGGACAGGCATGCGTATGTAGAGAGAGATTTATTTTAAGGAATTAGCTCATGAGATTGTAGAGACACAAGTCCAAACTGTGCAGGCGGGCCCAGCAGACTGGAAACCTGAGGAAAGTCGGAGTCTGAAGGGACTTGGCAGAATTCCTTCGTGCTTTGGGAGGTAAATCTTTGCTCTAGCCAGGTCTTCAACTGATTTGATGAGGCCCACCCACAACTTGGAAGGTAACCTGCCTTACTCAAAACCCATCAATTTAAATGTTCATTTCATCCAAAAAGCACCTGCACAGAAACATCCAGAATCATACTGGGCCAGGGGCACCTGTGTGGCTCAGTCAGTCAAGCGTGTGACTTCAGCTCAGGTCATGATCTCAAAGTTTGTGGGTCCAAGCCCCACATCAGGCTCTGTGCTGACAGCTCAGAGCCTGGAGCTGCTTCAGATTCTGTGTCTCCCTCTTCCTCTGCCCCTCCCCTGCTCATGCTCAGTCTGTTGCTCTCTTTAAGATAAACAAACATTAAAAAAAATTTTTTTTAATCATGTTGGGCCTAACAGCAGCAACATTGCCCAGCCGAACTGCCACACAAAGTTATGTCACGGATGACATCGATGGGTTCTCCCCTAGCCCCGTCACCACCCGGGGCCTGTCCAGTGCAGTCCACACAGCAGTGGTCTTGTCAGAGCCAGAAGTCACATCACCCCACAGCTCCGCTCCACACCCCACAGTGCTCTCCAATGGCCCCCCAGTAGCCTCAGACGAAGCAGCAAAGTCCTCCCTGATTTCAGAGACAACTGTAGACCAGCTCTGTGGCCCCCAGGCACGCAGCCACTCCCCTCCAGTGGCACTGAATTACACACAGAATACTCTAACTTGCGGGCAAGTGGCCTAGTAAACTAAATCCGTTACAGACAAAAAGGTCTTTAAGAAGCATGGCCTTCGTGGTGAACAGAAACCGGAATCCTCAGAGGATGAACATGTACACACACTAACAGGCGTGCAGAGCCTACGTACTGAAAAGCAACAGGCAAGAAGGGAAAGGTAATATATACTTTGCAGTCAGACACGCATCCTACAACATAATAAATAGGTGGACGGGGGTCAGTTTCTCAACTTACCCAATCTTCAACTATAAAATGGGACTTTCCCTGTCTGTCAGAAGGACAGACTGCTGTGCTGCCTGTTACCTGACACAGTGCTCAGCGCAGCGGGCACTCAACTTACCTGAGGGATACCAAGATGGAAAAACTGAATTAGGAAAAAAGGAATCACCAGATACAGTGATTTGAAACGGAGAGTTTCCATGGGAAAGCCTTCTCTGGGACAAAGTGAAGGCAGGACTGCATTCACTACAGAAGGCTCATTCAGGCTTGTTGGCCAAATTCAGTTCCCTGAAGTTGTAGGACAGAGGTCCCCGTTCCCCTGTGGCCGTCAGCCGGGATCCCATCTTTGCTCCTAGCTGTCCACAGTCTTCTCCTACTTCCTTTGTGGTCCTGTCTAGCAGCAACTGGTCATGTCCCTCTCACATTTCAAATCCCTGCTTTTAAGGGCTCGTGTCATTAGACGATCCAGGTAGTCTCCCTGTTTTAGAATCTATAACCTTAGTTATATCCACAAAATCAGTCATTCCTGTGACAGAACATGGTCACAGGGTCCAGTGGTTATCTCTGGAGGGGGATAGAGGGTCAATCTACCTCCTGTGACTATTTACTTCAGGAAGTTATTGAGCAAGACACTTTACCACCCAAGTCTGTTTCCTCAACTACAAAGTTGACGATTTAGAAATATAGCTGTATTTGAGCACCCACTATATGGTAGTGTTAAATATGCACGTGGTGAAGGGCCTTTCACAGGAAGTGCTGCTCAGGCTTGAAGCACAACAGAGACAAATCTCAATGCTACTTGCCTATTTCTAGTTACATACAGAAGTTGAAACGTTTATGGCAATTTTCCAAAGTAATTTTACATGATAAATTAATACTTAAATGGTGCTTATATTTTGCCTTTTTTTTCATGCCATTACTCTGAAATTTCATTTTTATTGATTTTTCAAAGTGTCAATCCATGAAGGAGTGGAAATTGTAAATACCAGTCCTTAGTAGTTAGGACGTTTACATCTACACTTTTAGTTTCTGAAAAGGTCAGTAAGAATTTACTTCCACTACCAAGGTTCTTTAGAAGCGACAAGGCTCTGCCCTTATAAGCAGAGGAGCACTAAGAGAGAGTGTGGCCTACAGGATTACTCGCCAGAGTAACTCAAGGGAAAAAAAGTGCAAAAACAGCAACAAAAAAGCCACTCTAAAGCTGCACAAGGGTCTCTTTGTCCCCTCCCCGCCTCCAAGAAACAAGTTTACCGAAGATCCCAAGTTGTCCTTGACCCTCCCAAGGCTTGAAGCAACTTAGTGAAAACCTGATGGGGCCAGCCAACAAGAGTAACTTTTAAGAAAACTGGAAAACAAAAACTACCCTCTCAACTGTAAACAGTGTCGAACATGGCGGGAGGAGGTCCAAGCACTGACACACACACACTCCAGGATGGGAGTGACGCACACACTCCAGGATGGGAGTGACGCACACACTCCATACCAGCCACTTTAAAGAGGAAGCAAGTGTTTCTGTACACCAGCTCCAGATCTTCTAAAGACAGATGACCTCCTCTCGCCTTTTTATTTCCACCAAAATCATGTGAACAGATGAACCAAGAGCAGTTGTTTAAGATAAAAAAAAAAAAAAATAGTGGGAGAAGGAGCGTTAAAACTGAACAAAGATCCAGCATTCCAGCTCCTTGGTATTCATCCAAGTGGGCTGAAAACTTTGACCCACAAAAACCTTCCAGAAATGTTTACCACGACTTTACCGTAACTGCCAAAACTTGGAAGCTACCAGCATCCTTCAAGAGGTAAATGCACAGACTGCGGTACATCCAGAAAACGGAATATTATTCAACACATTTAAAAAAAAAAGCTATCACACACTGAAAAAAACCCATATTTTTTTTCTGTAAAGGCTAAAGAGGTGTGATTCCAACTATGATATATTCTGGAAAACGCAAAACTATGGATCCTGAATGGATCAGCGGTTGCCAGGGTTGGGGGGGAAGGTGGGGCACACGATTCTGTAGGCGGTGGATACAGGTTCACACACCTGCTCACAACCACAGACCACAGTACTCAGAGGGAACCCTCATCGTCACTACGGACTCTGGGTAATGATAACGTGTCCACATCGACGCGACACTCAAACGGCACCAACGACACTAAAGAAAGACATTAACAGCAAGGGAACGTGGGGCTTTCCTCAAATTTTCTATATATCTAAACTGCTCTAAAAATTGTCTATAAAGAAAGAAAAAAAGAAGAAAGAAAAAGAAAACTTTAAAAAGGAAACTAACTCTGGAGTGGCTCAACTTCCAGAAGAGTTAACCCTGCCTACGTCACGGGGTGGCCCAGCCTGGGGGCCAGGGACATACTCATGCAGAGTCTGGGAAGGCTTAAGCGCTCCGGCCTCACACCCACACCCACCGAACCCCCACCCCTGGCCGCGCCTGGGCCTCGCACCCACCCTCAGCCTCCTACCTCCGGGACGCCGCTGGCTGGGCCTGGGCCTGGGCCCCGGCTGCGGGGCTGAAGCCGGAGGCCGCAGCCGTGTCCTNGGCGGCGAGCCCAGCAGCTCCACATCCGTCACGGTCTTGCCGATAGTGAACCAGTCGTTGATCTGGTCGAGGGTGAGCTTGCGCAGCATGCTCCCGGCCCGGCGACGACGCCACCTCAACAGTCCGCCGGACCGCGGGAACAGACGACGCCAAGAACGCGACGGCGCGTCGTGGCGGCNGTCGGGGAACACCTGAGCCACTGCGGCGGGCCGTGAGTCAGCCGGGGAGCCGCTCAGAGCCCCTCTGTGCTCTAGGGGCCTGGGTCGGGGTATCAGCAGATCCAGGAGGTGCAAGAAGTTGGCCTTGACTCGCCCTCCACACATATCCTCTGGGGGTACGTCCGCGGCTTGGCGCTCCGGGCCGACGAGGGCCGGACCTTGATGGAGCGCCTGCTGCGCGCCGGGCCCTGTGCCCAGAGGCCGGGTACCGCGCTCAGAAGCCTCAAGGTGGGGGATGGAAGAAAAACGGAAGAGGGGGGTTGAGTGTCTACTGTCCAGGTAAAGGACAAAGGGAGGGAGGCGGTCCGGAGAACAAGAAGAGCGGCGTGGTGGCCTGCCAGGCGCCATTCCGTCGTGCGAGTCCTGCGTCGTGCGGGCTCTCTGCAAAGACCAGGGCGAAAGAGCACGCAGCAGGCATCAGGAGCCTGGTGAGGGCCGACGTTGTGAAGTCGAGTGAAGGACTGGAAGTGGCTCCAGGAGTGGCGAATAGAGGTCAGCTTGAGAGCAGTCCAGACAGTAGTCAGACTGGGGAGGGTTGAGCTTTGGACGTTTCACCAGAAAATGAGGCCAGCAGGTACTGAGCCGGGGCCCCAGGTCCGAGTCCTGACCCCACCACTAGCTTATATTTGTCCGCTCTGGGCTTCCCGTTCTAACTTTTCCAAACACGGCAGCCTGCAGAAGGTGCCCCTCGCCCACACACCTTTTGGCAACGGAAAACACCTGGTTTTCAATAAATAAAAATGTAATCACAAAGTCATTGAGACTCTTCAGATGTCACTCCGTATTGACTAAAAAGGACTGTAAGTTCATAGTTGATGAGAAGGCTAGAACATGTTCTAAATCTCCCGAAATGCATTGAAACTGCTTCATTCAGGGGCGCCTGGGTGGCTTAGTCGGTTAAGCGTCCGACTTTCGCTTAGGTCATGATCTCGCGGTTCGTGGGTTCGAGCCCCGCGTCGGGCTCTGTGCTGACTGCCAGCTCGGAGCCTGGAGCCTGCTTCAGTGTGTGACTCTTTCTCTCTGACCCTCCCCTGCTCACGCTGTCTCTCTCTCTCTCTCTCCTAGAAATAAATATTATTAAAAAAAAAAAACCTGCTTCCATCAACTGAAACACATTTGTGTTGCTAGTATTTACGGTTCCCACATTCTGTTGTCCCTTGTCTGTCACAGTAGGCTTTGAAGTGGAAGTTGCTCTTTTTTTTTTTTTTTTTAGAAGACTGGGCTTTTTCTTTTTTTATTTGAATATAGTTGACAGGCAATGTTCCATTGGTGTCAGGTGTAGAACACAGTAATTCAACAACTCTGTACCTTATGCTGCGCTCACCACTAGAGTAGCTACCTCTGTCACCGTGCAGCACTATTATGTATCATCGACCAGATCCCCTGTGCTGTGCCTTTTGTTCCCATGACCTACTCATTCCATAAGCGGAAAGCCTGTATCTCCCACTCCCCTTTACCCATTTTGCCCAATCCCCCTTTCCCTCTAGCAACTCTGTTTGTTCTCTGTATCTGTAAATCAATTCTGCTTTTTATTGATGTATTCATTTGTTTAGAGTCTACGTGTAAGTGAAATCATTTGTTTTCCTCAGTCTGACTTATTTTACTTAGCATAATACACTGTAGGTCCATCCATGTTGTTGGAAATGGCACAGTCTCATCCTTTTTAGGGCCGATATTCCTGTGTGTGTGTGTGTGTGTGTGTGTGTGTGTGTGTGTCTGTGTGTGTCTTCCTTTTCCATTTGTCTCGCAATAGACACTTGGTTTGCTTCCATATCTTGGCTGTTGTAAAAATGCTGCAATAAACATAGAGATGCAGATATCTTTTTGAATTCGTGGTTTTGGGTTGGGGGCATCAATACCTAGTATTGGAATTATTGTATCATTTGGTTATCTATCTTTAATTTTTTGAGAAACCTCCATACTGTTTTCCACAGTGCACCAATTTCCTTCCCACCAACAGTGTTCAAGCGTTCCCTTTTCTCCAAGTGTTTCTCTCACCAGTATTTGCTATTTCTTGTCTTTTTTATTTTAGCCAATTCTAGCGGGTGTAAGGTGATTGGAAGTCTTTTTCTATGTTCTTTGAACCTTTTGGGTTACTATCTCCCTCAGTCCTCTGGCGTTTTGAGGGGGTTTTTAAGTTTATGTGTTTATTTTGAGAGAGACAGCATGAGTAACGGAGGGGCAGAGAGAGAGAGGAAGAATCCCAAGCGGACTCCACCCCATCAGTGCACAGCCTCATGTGGGCTCAAACTCATGAAATGGCGAGATCATGACCTGAGCAGTAACCGAGAGTTGGGCGCTTAACCCACTGAGACACCCAGGAGCCCCTGGAGTTTTGAGTTTTTAACTGCAGTTTAAGGACACTGTCTTGGTGTGTGTGTCTGTCTGTCTGTCTGTCTTCCTTTTCCATTTCAGTTTCGAAATTTGTTCTCATTTAATTGCCATTTTCCTGGCTCCTGGATAACACTCTGTCATCACAGACTGAATAGCTTTGACCCCTTCATTTGCTCAGTAGTTCTTGGTGCTTCATACTCAGCCCAGCTCATCTTGCCTTCCTGTCCAGCGTTGGAAGAGACAGCCTGACAGTTCTCAGTCCGCTTATAGACGTTTAGACCAGAGCACGCGGGAAGTCCTCTGGGCATTGGCAGAGGGCGCATTTGTATCCCCAGAGCAGCTCCAGCTGCGGAGCCGAAGGGAAAACGCAGGTGAGACTGACAAACCATGTTGATGCTGTTGAGCAGCGCTCCCGACAGTGGGAGAAGCTGCGTCCACAGCACCTTCGTGTCTCCTCTGGCCTCAGCTACAGCGTGCAGCGCTCTGCACCGTGCCTACACCCGCTGGCGTGGCTCTATCTTTAGACACTGTTTCCTTTGAAGGTGTATTTTTCATAGGGTGTTTTGGGGGTTTTTTCTTTAATTTTTTTTAATGATTTTTAGTTATTTCTGAGAGAGAGTGTGTGTGTGAGCAGAGAAGGGACAGAGAGAGAGGGAGACACAGAATCTGAAGCAGGCTCCAGGCTCTGAGCTGGCAGTCAGCACCGAGCCCGACGTGGGGCTCGAACCCATGAACTGTGAGATCATGACCTGAGCCGAAGTCAGACGCTTCACCAACTGAGCCACCCAGGCGCCTCTTCATAGGGTGTTTTGGATTTGCAACAAAAGACCTGAAAATTCTGTTGATCTCAGGTGGAGTTTGAAGTTCAAAAGCTTTGTTGTCTTGAAATAGATTATGACAATACTCGTGAGTTTTCCCTAAATGCTTGTTTTGTTATCAGTCAGTAGTTTCCTACCTTTAAAACAGTCTTTTTCTAGGACACTGGTTCTCAAACCTGGTCCTTCTCTGAGGACCCCTTTCTACTCTTAAAAATGACTGAAGACGCTAGAGAAGTTTCATTTCTGTGGGTTACATCTACTTTATTAGGCATCGCAACTGAGATATTTCGTTTATTTATCGATTCATTTTTAAGAAACAATAACCTGTTTGATGTTAAAGAGAATATTTTTATGAAAAGTCGCTCTGTGTGAGAAGAGTGACACTTTTACTTCGTAGATCTCTTAATCCCTGCCTTAATGAGACATAGCTGGATTGTCATATCTGTTCTGTATTCATCCCATTGTGACATCACAAGTCAGCCTCTGGAAAACTCCACGGAATACTTGTGAGATCATTCTAGTGAAAAAGACAAATAACATCTTACCATTGTTACAAAAAGTTTCGACACCCCGAGGTCCTTGGAAACCCCCAAACCACACTTTGAGAACCACGACCCTAAAATAGCAAGATTTTCAAGTTGTGAGTGCGGCTTTCATTTGATCCTCAGCTTTTTCCCCTTCAAAGCAGGACTGTGCTCTCTGCTCTTCTTTCTATGGTCCTCATCCCTCCGTCTGCGCTCACCTCCCTTCTGCCTCAGTAATGAACATTGGTTTGTTTTTTGTAAAGGACTGTGGCTCTACTGGGGATCATTCCTTCAGTCTTAGGTTATCCAAAATGTCTTTATTTCACCTTCTTTACTGAAGCCTAGTTTCTATGTGCATAGAATTCTAGATAGGCAATTAAGATCTTCTCATCTTTACTTTTCTATGGTTTTCTATGGTATTTATTTTTATATGGTTTTATTTTACTTGTTTTCTGTTTATTTCCGAGTGTTGGTCTATTTTCATTTATCAGCCTGCTGGGTTTCTGTAAGGCTTTCTGAATCTTTGGTGTCATTTTCCCCCCCATCATTTTTGGAAAATTCTCAGCCAGCCATTATTTATTTCTTCCCCACCTCACTCTCCTTTCCTTCTGAGGTGACATATATGAGGGACTTTTCTACTGTACCCTGTCTCTTCATCTCCTCTTTGGTCTCCCTGTGCTTCTGAATGGTATCTTTGAACAGGGCTTTCAGTTTAGTAATTCTTCAGCTGTCTAATCTGCTGCTAAATTTACCCAATTTCTAGCTGGCTTTTTTTCAGATTGTCTAAGTGGTTTTTTGTTTCTTTATTAGAATTTCCAGTTTTCTAATGAAACTTTCAGTCTTGTTTATTTCCTCGCAGATAGTAAACAGGGTTGTTTTCTTTTATTATTTTTTTTAAATATCATTTATTTCTGAGAGAGATAGAGACAGCACGAGCAGGGGAGGGTCAGAGAGAGAGGGAGACCCAGAATCCCAAGCAGGCTCCAGGCTCTGAGCTGTCAGCACAGAGCCCGATGCGGGGCTCAAACCCGGGAACCCTGAGATCACGACCTGAGCCGAGGTCGACGCTTAGCCGACTGAGCCACGCAGGCGCCACAACAGAGTTGTTTTCAAAGCCTGTGTCTTTGAAGTCCGGTTGTTTGTGGACTAAAATTGCCACGCACAGGGTAGCTGCATAAAAATACGCAGAGCAAAACAGTTAATAGAGAAATAGCAAGAAAATAGCAGGTGGGAGGGGACACCTTGTTGCTTCGGTTGGTTGAGCCTCGGACTCTCGGTTTCTACTCCGGTCGTCATCCCAGGGTTGGGAGATCAAGCCCCAAGTGCAGAGCCCGCTTAAGATTTCTCCGCCTCCCTGCGTCTGCCGCTCGCTACCCAGCGCATGTGCTTGCTCGCTCGCTCGCTCTCAAAAAGAAAACAAAAATGGGACGCCTGGGTGGCCCAGTAGGTTGGGCGTCTGACTTCGGATCCGGCCATGATTTCCGATGCTTGAGTTCAAGCCCTGCCCTGGGCTCTGCGCCGACAGCTCAGAGCCTGGAGCCCGCCGGCTCGGATTCCGCCTCTCCCTCTCTCACCTCCCCCACTCGCTCGCGCTCTTTCTCTTGCTCTCAACAAACAAACATACATTGGGAAAGAAAACCAGAGAGGAGACCACTTCCCAGCCTTAATACAGCAAATAAAGGTGGCCACCTTTTTCAGGTGGATTCTTCCAGGTTTCAGCACCGGAAGTCCCGCACCCGTTAGCCCCCGTGTCCGGACGAGCACACCCAGGCCCCCTCGGCCAGCCTCTTCCCCCCGCGCTCCGCCAGCTTGCCGCGCCGGCGCGACCGCTGGGGGCGCTGTGGGGCACAGGCCGGGCCCGGGAGGCGCTCTGGCCTCTGAGCGCCGCCGCTCCTGCCACTTTCCCGGCGGGCCCCGCGCGGCGCTTGCGCGCTCGGTGACCTTTCCGCGTCGTTAACCGTGCGGGTGCGGGCGGCCTGAACCAGGGGTCGGAAGCCGAGGTGAGTGCGGGGCGCGCGGCCTGGCCGGATGCGGGAAGTCCCGCTGTCTGCTTCGGCCTGGACGCCTCGGGCCGCAGCCCGCATCGCCGGACTGTTTTGACGAGGGCGCTCAGGCCGTGACAGGGCCGGCCATCTGCCCCGCGTCGCGCACCTGCTGCTGCTGGAGCCCCTGCCCAGCGCTTGGCGTCCTCTCACCTTGTACCTCGGAGTACAAGCGCTTGTTTCCTCGCGACGCACAGTTCTGCAGGGTCCCAGGTCGGCGGGGGGGACCACGAGGCTCACGACAGGGTCACAGGGGATGGCTGTAGTTGTAGGGAACTCGGCCCGTGAACTCCCATCTGGGCCTCAACGGGTAGACGTGCCGTGTCTCTGGTGGAAGGTCAGGGAGTAGAGAGTGAGCGCTGTGAAACGCGCACGGACAGTGGACTCCGGCGGGGTAAGTGGCGGCTCGCTGCAGTAAGTGTTTGGGACGTGGCACTTGTCCAGTGAAACACAGCCTTGGCCAGAAGGAAAGTCGGACAGGGGTGGGTAAGTATTTGTCACGCACTGTTGAGTCCGAGATGACTTTAGGTGAGGAGACAGAGCTGGGGCCCCTGAGCCCTGCGCAGAAAGTCGGGGCAACTCAAGTGTCTTCTGCCCCTTCTCCCCTTCTTTGCTCTCAGATGACTTGGCTGTTTTCTGTCTAGATCTTTCTCTGGCCTAAGCGAGGACAGGTCCTGCGGCGCTCTGTCGTAGCATCCCAGTAACTTCGTACATCAGCCGGGTGTTAGTAGCACTTCCTTCTGCTGCTGTTGTGACCGTGTACTGAGTTCTCTTTCCACGTCTGCAGCCCAGACCCCTGTGGGGCAGGTGGACATAACTATCTCACAGTGTTGCAGGATTCTCGCTCAGAGAGTCGTGACACCGAGACTTTTCTTTCCAGGAAGCAACTTTATTATGCCGGCACCGCTCAGTTGGGTTCGTACCCAAAAGAACTGAGCGGCCCACCTCATATGGCATAGGTTTTTTTATGCATTTTCTATTTCTTTGTCTCCCATATACGGTAATACACGTAAACATGTAGTCTGATTAAGTTGTTTTAGTTTACAGGAACATGGGGGATGTAGGCACCTGGACTTATATCTAGGTGACCTTGAAGTCTTCTCTTCTCTCTTCTTCAATTTTTTTCTTTCTCCTTAGGGAGGGGTTCCTACCACAACAGAAGGGGAACTTTCTGAAAGGACGACTTCAGGGACTTGCCCAGAATTGGGAGCAGAGCAGACGGAGCTGGGATTGGAACCCAGCCCGGTTGGAGGCTGGGAATACCTTCCTTCCCAGTCACTGCTGAGCTCCTGGTCCCCCTGAACTCATCCCGCCTGGGCCCGGGTCCCCTCTGGGTCTTCTCAGGCACCTCCTAGAGCAGGGCTGTTGGTTTCTTGGATCCTCACGCTGTGACGGCATCTCCGCCTGCAGGCAGACGTATTTGCCGGCCAGTTCCAGGAGGAGGGCGCAGCCACATCCTTGAGAGTCACGCTTGGGGCAGGGGGCAGGGCTGGCAGCCTTGACGACCGTGCCTCAGCCCGAGTGCCGCGGTCTTTGGAGCGGACTCTCCTGGTGACGAGGACTGGGAGCCTGGGGGTCGTAGATCCTGCCGTGTGATCCCTGGCCACTGCCTCTAAGTAGCCACCGTGTCGGAGTTAGGGAGGGTGCGGGAGGTACGCTCGCACACACCTGTGAGAGTTGGGTTTCCCTGACGTGCGGACAGTAAAAGCTGAGCTCCTCACCATGGCCCCAAACCACCCAGCTCCCCTCCGTCCCGCGGTCCAGCTGGGCCGTTTGATGTCACAGCTTTCAGTACAGGACACCAGGCTCCGTTAGCACTTGTCCTCACCACAGCCCGTGGTGGGTGGGCAGAGTTTTTATCCCCGCTTTACAGAGGGGGGAATCATGCAGGGTGGGGGTGTGGGCAGCTGCTGTGGCTCCCCTCTCCTCCCCACTCTGCAAGTCTGTCCCGACCTGGGGTCTTGGCACACACGCTGCTCTGCCAAGGACACCTTCCTCCCAGGCGTTCTGACCCCTAAGAAGCCAGTTTTTCAGCCCCCAGACAGGGCGTGCTGCCTAGTGCGTGCTCAGTAAGTAGCGATCACGCCAGAGAACACTGAATTTGAGAAGTGAAATTCTGTGTCGCCCCAGTAGTGACGTGAAGGAGCAATCGGTAAGGCTCTGGCCAGGGCGGGGGCCAGCAGGGTTACTAATTGAAGTTGCTGGAGTGTTTTCACCGAAAAAGCAAAGTACTTGGAACTAGTTACTCCTGACAGTGATTCTAACGACCGTAGTTTATAATACTCCACCTCAGATGTTACAGAGCTTAGGTGAGAACGCAGGCATCAAGCTTTAGAGTCTGTAATAAATTGTGTTATCAAAAGCCTTACTTTGAGACCTGCACATAAAAGCAAACTTTGTTAAGTTCAGTATTTGATGGATTTTCTCAATCAGATCCAGTGATTAGGTAAATGTCTTCATTCATTAAATAAGTCAGGTCATGACTGCAGCTCTTAGGAAGTAACCACGTCATCGTTCGCCGTCTGCTTTGCATTTAGCAGCAGATTCTGGAGCTGAGATACACATAAAACATCGTAACTATAATTATTAGCCCCATATTGTAGAATTGAAATTTGCTAAGAGAATAAAACTTGGGGCGCCTAGGTGGCTCAGTCGGTTAAGCGTCCAACTTCGGCTCAGGTCATGATCTCACGGTTTGTGGGTTCAAGCCCTACATCGGGCTTGGTGCTGACAGCTCAGAGCCTGGAACCTGTTTCGGATTCAGTATCTCCCTCTCTCTCCGACCCTCCCTGGCTCACTCTGTCTCTATCTCTGTCTCTGTCTCTCTCAGAACTAGATCATTTAAAAAAATAAGAGAATAAAACTTGAAGTTCTCACACACAAAGTGAAGTGACAGATGTGGTTGTTGACTGGGTGGGAGAAATCTTTTCACGATGCATATTAAGGGACTACCACAGCGTACACAGCAGATGTCTTACAGTAGCGGGGCACCTGTCCGGCTCTGTGTGTAGAGCATGGGGCTAGTATTTATCTTAGAGTTTTATAGGTCATTTATACCGCAATAAAGCTGAAATTTTTTAAAACGGGGGGTCCTGGGAGCCAGTCAGCATGTGCCCAAGCTGGGTGCGGGTCTCATGAGGACCCGTGTTCTTTTTCGGCTCTGAAAGCCAGTAGTTCTTAAGGTGATGATGCAGACATACTAGTTTTTCTACTTAAAGACTGTAAAAAGGTGGTGTATAATTTGGGGCACAGCGTTCGTGGAGACTAGCTGTCAGAGAGGGAGCATTGGGCGGTGCAGGACGGCACAGGCCTGGGACTCCAGAACGAGGGGTGGCAGAGCACCGGGGTGGCCAAGGCAGGCANTTGTAGGAAACAGGGTCAAATTTAGGAATATGTAGGAACCCCTTAGCCAGTTAGCTTTATTGCAGTGATGGTCATGGTAATACTTATCTCTGTGTTCCTTTTCAGATGCTTCAAAGCCTTGTTAAAAACATTTGGGTCCCCATGAGGCCCTACTATACCCAAGTTTACCAGGAGATTTGGGTAGGAATGGGGCTGATGAGCCTCATCATTTACAAAATCAGGGCTGCCGGTAAGTTTCTGTGTATTCACTCGTTAGCAGTCAGGATGAAAATTGTTTTCAAAAGGAATCACAGTTCACATTGTGAAGGAGCTCTAGTTCATACCCAGAAGTGAGCATCAGAGCCCTCTGTTAAAACGTGAGGGGCAGGGGCGCCTGGGGGCTCAGTCAGGTAAATGTCTGACTGTGGCTCAGGTCATGGTCTCACAGCCCATGAACTTGAGCCCCAAATTGGCCTCTCAGCTGTCAGCACAGCAGAGCCTACTCAGGACATTCTCGTTCTACCTCTCCCCTCCTCCCCCCACCCCCTCCCCCACATGCAGCACACTCCCTCTCTCTATTCAAAACAAACTTAAAAAACATGAGGAGTACATGTCAGCTGTAAGTGACATTTGGGGACACCTGGGAAAATCTGAATGAAGCCTTGATGACAGGCAATTGTGAGTTTGCTTAGGTGTCACAGTGGGGCTTCAGACACCCAGGGGACCTGGGCTGCAGTAGTCACGGACACCATGGCGTGGCCTTGAGACGGAGTGACCTCTTGGTCCTCAGTGGGACAGACGAGCTGCACTCACGTATTAATAAGCACCTGGTTTAAACTACAGCCGGGGGCGGGGGGGGCCCAGAGCCCTGCAGATGCCGGAGGGCTGGGTAACGTCCGCAGAGCATCTTCTGTGGAAATCCCACCACTTCTCAGCTGTGAGACCCCTGTGTTCTGCACACCTTCTGGAACAGCTTCATTGAAGCGACTCTCCAACCAGATACTGATTTCAACAATAGATTGGCTGAGAACGTGTTTAGGAAACACTGATACGACCAGTTTTTCTTTCTTTTTATTTCAGATAAAAGAAGTAAAGCTTTGAAAGGTAAGATTTTTGCTGCTTACAATGGATGGGGATGAAAACGCCAGGGTCCCTCTTCAGGACAAGGCGTGTCGCTGTCCTGTGGTGTGTGCTTGTCCGTACACAAGCTCACCGGTTCGGGGGGACACGTCAAGACATGACGTTTGCTGTGCCTGCTGGGAGAGAACTCTGAAGTTCTTCTTATGGTCTGAGCGTTAAAAGCCGTTGCTCACCCCTAGGGCCAAGTAAAACTTCCGGGAGTCACAGACGAACAGGGAACGCAGGGGGACCACTACCGCCAGCAGGGGAGGGCAGGCACGGAGCAGAGGTGCGGGCTCGCCGCCCTGGCCCGTGTTCTGGGAGAAAGCACCACCTCGGCTTATGCCCAAGTGCTGGACATTGCACTCGATTTCCCAAATGACAGTGAAATGAGTCACGCGAGTCCTCACAAACCCAGGGCTGGCTCGTGACCCCTGGGGGGCCACTTCCTGCCCCTCCATGTCTGCGCTGCTGGTTCCCGCCGTGGGCACAGCCTGACTACACGATCCCCTAAACGTGTCAGTCATTCCATGTAGAAATGGCCCTGCAGACTTGCCCGTAGCGTTGAAGCTGCTGTTACAGCCTCGTCCGTAGGTACAGCCTAAACCGCCTTGCTTGTTCCTTTCTCCTCGCTCACAGTCATGTTGTGCTTCTCTTTTAAAAGCTTCCAGTCCTGCCCCTGCTCATGGGCACCACTAACCAGCTTTACCTGGAGCACGTGAGCCCGCGCCCGGCTGTAAATCCCGCGGCTGTCCGGTGCGGGCTGGAGCGCCGCCGTCTGCTGGCAGGCGTGTTGTTTCCTTCATGGCGTGAATAAATGGAGCTGTGAGGTGCGCCTGTGCCCGCGTCCCTGTGTCCGCCTCCCCACCGCAGGAGTCGGGGGTTAGGTCGAGGCCCTCACCCCTCTGATGTCCAGTAAATAGTCGTGAAACAGACGATTCTGCCACTTCACTCTCAGGACCTCGCTGAGCCTGTGTTTTCCCCTTTGGAGGCCGGAGACGGCTCGTCCCTTCTGACAGGGCTGCGGAGATTCGGGGGGGTTAATCACTGTAAAATGCCAGCGCCTGGGGGCTTGGTCGTTGGGCATCCGACTTCAGCTCAGGTCGTGATCTCGTGGTTCGTGAGTGGAGCCCGCCTCTCTCCCCGCCCCCACCTTGTCCACTTGGGCGTGCTCACTCACTCACTCTCTCAAAAAGACCTGTAAAATACTATAGAATTAAGGTATGAGATCATGTCGTGGGTGAAATTTATAAGCTCTAAGAGATTTTATCAGGAAGTGTCTGGTAAGGCAAAGTACGTAACATTTAAAATCTGAGGGGCTCCTGGGGGGCTCAGTCCGTTAAGCATCTGACATGATTTCAGCTCAGGTCAAGATCCAGGATCCCAGGATCAAACCAAGTCCCATGTCAGATTCCACCTGACTGACTGATAATTCCTTCTAGTTTGGCTGATATCAAATAAACACTGAACCGTATTTGTCTCCATTTAAGGCACTCACCAAACTGCTAGAATTGCCTTTTTTCTTAGGCCACAGGCTGGGGAGATGGGCAGAGGGAGAGTCCCACGCAGGCTCCACGCTCCGTGCAGAGCCCGATGCGGGGCACAATCTCATGACCCTGGGATCGTGACCTGAGCCAAAATCAAGAGTCAGGGATACCTGGGTGGCTCAGTCGGTTAAACGTCCGACTTCAGCTCAGGTCATGATCTCATGGTTCATGGGTTTGGGCCCCATGTCGGGCTCTGCTGGCAGCCAGCTCAGAGCCCTGGAGCTGCTTCAGATTCTGTTTCCCTCTTCTCTCTGACCCTCCCCTGCTTGCGCGTGCTCTCTCAGAAATAAGACATTAAAAAAATTATTTTTTTTAGAAAAAAAAAAGAGTCAGATGCTCCACTGACTGAGCCACCTGGGCACCCCTAGAATGACACTTTATATAAAAGAATCCCAAAGCAGTAGGGGTAGAAGGAAGTCTAACGTGAAATGTGGCACTCTGCAGTTTCGCGGGGGGCTGGCTGTGGAATGTGGATGACGGCCCAGGCCCGGGCTCTAGCGGTCTTCCCTCATAAGGGCGGAGGCCGTCCTGGGTTTCACGTGCGTCTCCAGCACATAGTGTCAGGTCTGACCACGTGCCTGACAAGTGACCGCCACTTCCTGCAGGGTTTCTGAGCTAGGTTCCTCCTGCTGTATAGATGGAGATAGAACGGCTGCTCAGCCTCGCTGCCGCCTCACGGCCGTTGGCTTAACACTGAGGCTGCCTGTGGCCCCGGGGGTGTCGGCGCTGGGGCCAGGGGCAGCGGGGCACCTGGGGGAGACCTCTGGGCCTGATCCCGTGGGTCTAGGAGGGAGCCCGAGAACTTGACTCCCTCCTCATTTGCAAAGGCACCGACGCGGAGAGCACCCGCCGGCGCCCTCTCCCGCCAGCGCTCACCACACCCACCGGGGCACCCAGACGCCGGCCCTGTGCTGCACGTCTTCGCTCACTCGCTCGCTCGCTCGCTCGTGCAGTCAGAAGGACGAAACCAGGCAGAGCTCCAGGCAGCCAGAGGGCACCTAGCCGGGGCCGCGGCTGAGACTCGGAGTCTGCTTGTCCAGGGAGGGAGGGGCGGGGGATCCAGGGAACCGGCCCCCAAAGCTGACGGGGGCTGCGGCGCCGGCCCCAGGGGCACACCCCCTTTACCACCTGTAGGTCCCTTTAGTTCTCATTTGGGCGCACAGGTGTTTGCCAAAGATGCTTCTGAGCCACCAGGAACCCACTGCCCAGCTCCTGCGCCTGCAGAGGGGGTTTGGGGGCATGGGGTGTCCTCTACGAAGGGCCTTGCTTCTGTGAGGACACTGAGTGGCTCCTCCGGAAGAACGGTGTGGGCGGGCCAGATGTGCGCGGTGTGCTCAGGGACACACGGAGGCAGGTGGGAGGAGGTCAGGAGCAAATCCCCCCTCCCGCCCCCACCCCAGACGCTGCCAGGGGCCAGCCGTGCCTTCAGAAGCGGAGCAGAGCCATCGTCGGGCCAGGCCAAGTGGTTACGTAGTGGAGAGAGGTGGCTTTTGTTGCCCGCCCAGAACCCACTTAGAGTTTGGAAGTCCCTCCCGGCTTTGGGAACAAGCTGGTGTCCCAAGGCGGCCGGCAGGTGGAGCCAGAGCGTGCCACCAGCACGTGGTCCCACAGCTCCCCTTGGGTGACCCCCGGCCCCGTGCTGGGCACCGGAGCCCGAGGAGGGCAGTGCCAGATGCGAGGCGGCTGCCGACAGCGGGGCCGCGACCTCGCCGTGGGAGGGAGCAGCCGGTTTCCACAGGAAACAAGGAGGCCTTTTGTCCTAAACCACACATTCATTCACCCCGTCCCCGCTCAGTGCGGCGCTGCTCACGGTGACCGCCCAGTACCCTCGGGCAGATGGAAGAGAGCACAGGTCTGGGCATCTGAAGGTGGGACTTCAAACGACGGGCTTTCACGCAGCCTCACGGGAGCCTCTGGGAGGAAGCGTGTCTCTTGCTTGTCGCCATCCCAGGGGTACGTGAGCCCTGGCAGGACACCATGGAGGATGTGGTCCCTGCCACCCTCCACGGGGTCTCATGTCTAGAGCGAGCCAGCGGGTCCCGAGTCCCCAAGTGCCAGCCCCCGGTCCATCTGCTCGGCTCTGACTTCACTGTTCCCCCGTCTCCCAGACGAAGCGTAGGTCCTGGCGGTCGGCCTGCACTAGAGGGTAGCCAGCTGGTTACCGAACAGGCTGTGACAGGTAGAGCCCGGCTTCTGGGCGGGACCGTCTGCTCCAGAATCAGGATGTAGAGACGACGAGCTCACAGTCCTCTTCCTCCCGGCCTTTAGGGCCTAGGGAACAGACCTGGAACCGAGCAAGCGCGACACTCCGCAGCCTGCGCAGCGCGCTTCTGTGTTGGAGGTGCAGCCGTTTATCAGGCCCGGGCGTCAGCGGCCGGCACCTGCCCCCCAGCCAGCCCTGGCTTAGATCCTTATCCACACGACCCTCAAAGGCATCCCCAGTACTTTTAGGGAAATTCGACTGTGGGCTAGGTGCTGAGTGGAACCAAAGAGCCCATCTCATCGGGGCACTGTGTTCCAGTACCGGTGTGGTATTGAAGGTGTCCTTGTGCAGGTGAAAACACGTAGCAGGGGCGAAGTGACTGCTAGGACTTAGCGTCACGTACGTCAGCGACACTCCCCAGCCTGAGTGGACTGGGGAGCGAGGGCGCAGCTCAGGTGGCCAGGGTGCTCGGGGACACCTTGGGGGAGCCCTTAACACTAGTCTCCCTGCCTTCGTAGTGTTGGACCTTCTCCCAATAAACCTTTTTCTTTTTTTTTTAGTTTACTTTTATTTATTTTGGGAGAGAGAACGAGGGGCAGAGAGAGGCAGACAGCGTCCCGAGCAGGCTCTGCACTGTGTACCACTTGGGTCCCCCGTGCCCGAGATCGTCCTGACGGGTTGGATTCCGGTTCCAGTTGGTGCCACGTTTATCACTTGGGTGTGTGGCCTCAGGCAAACTCCTTAACTTCTGTGGCTCTTCGCTGCCCTGTCTCTCAAGTGAAGTAACTGAACTAAAGGGCCTCCAGAGTATCGGCTCGAATTCTGTAGCCGGTGGGGCTGTAACGAACCTAAATCCCGTGATCTGAGGGGCAAAACGAAACCAACAGAACAAGCCGTGAGGCAAGTGTGGGACGATGGATGACGCATTGCGGATTTCTGTGACCGTCATTTCTTCCTCTCTTCCTGCCTTGTACCCATTCTGCCTGGTACCCAACCCAGGACCAGCCGTTTGCGGTAGGCACTCTGTTTTCGTGAACATAATCGAACAGCGATGCCAGTAAAAAAGATTTCCCTAGTTCTTGGTAAAACAGAATAGGGGTATCTCTGGTTAACCGGTATACGAACGGATACTCGGAAGGACGCGGGGGAAGGGGCTCTCTCCATCAAGGTCTACCAAGGTGTTTGGCGGGCACGGGACTGCGCCCTCTGGTGGGCAGGCCGTGAGCATGCGCCAGACCACGTGATCGCTCCAAGTCGCCAGAGACGGAGAAACAAGTTTAGCCCAGAGTGACCCAAACGTATGTGCCCTTGAGGCCCACTAACCCCGGAACACACCTCGGGAGAGCTGGTCATCACCAGGTGTCGTTCCAGAATCTGTCCCTGCTGCGCAGGCCCTGAGCGCCCACCGCCTGCGGAAGGCTTTCCCCAGCCCACCCTGGGGCCCACAGTCAGCCCCGGGGACCCTGAGGTGTCCCCGCCACGCGTGTGGCAAGCGCCCTGCCCGCATCACTACTGAGCTCTTTCGGTCACATCCTCCTCAGCAGGTGACGGAAGGATGTCAAGGGCGATTCCGTTCCCGGCTGGAGGGGCCTGGGGAGGACCCAGGCGGGGGGAGGCCGCCGC
>NW_027532162.1:765343-773089 GCF_008692635.1 Crocuta crocuta
CGCGCGGACGCCGCCGTTGAAGTGCAGGCTTTCTCTCTCTTGAAAAGCGGCAGAGAGGAGCCTTGTGTTGGCATCTCCTCTCTGGCCCGGAAACCACGTGGCTTTTCCGGTGACACCAGCACCTGCGGCCTCGAGGGCACCCACCTGGGGCCACCTGGGTGCCCAGGCGCNCCATGTCCTTGACCGACACAGGCCCCGGCCCCTGGATTCCCCACCCCCGCCCAGACCCCCCGTCAGAGGACGGCTGTGCCCGGGCCGCGGGCACTGCGCACCCCCCTCCAGGCTGGAGGCGGACGCGGCCTGTGCTCCACGCGGATGCGGTTTCCGCGGAAAGGAGCCGCGGACGCAGAGTCTGCGAATCACGTCCTGAGATGCCTTCAGCCGGAACAGCGGTTCTCAAAGTGGGGCCCGCGGCTGCGGCTGCGGCTGCGAACTGCTCGGAAACGCAGGTTCTCGGCCCCACCCTGGACTCGCTGCGCCAGGCGCTCCGCCGCGGCCATGACCTGGGAGATCCTGATCACATTCAAGTTCAGGAGCCCCTGACCTGGAGGGTCCCACCTTTACGGGAAGCCTGGCGCAGAGCCTTCTGCAGACTGTTTAGACGCCTGCGGTTCTGCCCAGCTGGCAAATCACACTGGGACTGACGCCTGCCCCTAGTCCCTGGCGTGGGTCCTTCAAAGAGAAGCCCCCTCTGCAGCGTCTGGGTGTCCCGAGGAAGTCGGCCCGCAGAGCAGGGCCGCAGACCACAAAGCTTGCCTCCCTTCCCTTCCCTGGCCCACCCTGCCTACCCAGCCCCCAACTATGGCCGGGAGCGATCAAGGAGCCCCACCCGCCAGTGCCTGGGGGTCTCCCTCCTGCCCCTCACGCGTCCAGCTCATCCCTCGCCTTCTGTCCCTGAACGTTGAGACGGGCATCCGAGGCCCTGCCTTCCCGCCTGGGGCTAGCCCTCTCCCCAGGAGATGGACCCTTCTAAGTGCTCAGATTCACTTCTCAACAAAGGTGGTGCTAATATCACTACTGACCAGAACGCCCCCTGTGCCCCTCTCACCGGAGCTGCCCCCGAGGTCACCAGGCCCCTTCCACAGATGGGCCACTGTCTTCCAGGGGCTCTCCACCCCTCCCCACCTGCCCACCCAACCAACAGCGGGGTCCCAGAAGCCCAGCCCGTGAGCCAGTGTGAGCTGACCTGTGTTTACTAGAAGTGGACACGACCAATACTAGACTCGTAGCACAGACCTACTCTCCAATTGTGCAGGTGACCGCCCCTGACTCCACTCTGCCCCTCCTCATTTCCTGTAAACTGAGGCAGGCCGGCAGGAGAGTGGACTCCAGTAGCCGCACATGTCCATCCTGGGATGTCCTCACTCAGTTTGTCCATTCATGTTGGCCCAGGCAGGATAGAGGTCCCCAGGGAGCCCGAAGAGACAGTGGGCGCCCTGGACGCCTCCTGGAATCCAGAGCAAGGGCTCGCTGCTTCCCTCCACTCCTCTCACTCCTCCTGCTCCGGGAGGGAGGCAGAGGATGCCCTAAGGGACCCCTTAGGATTTGGATCACTCCCCTCCTCCCTTTGTGATCCAAATACCTGAGAGGGACAGCAGATCTTTGCACCAGATGTAGGTCTCGGCCAGCAGGGACTATGGGGCCAGTTTTCCCCAGAATGGCTCGGGCCTTTTACCCCATCACTGAAACTCTCTGCATTTTAAAATTTTGATTGGGGACGCACCTGGGTGGCTCTGGTAAACATTCAACGCTTGACTTGGGCTTAGGTCATGATCTCGCGGTACAGGAGAGAGAGACCCACACAGGACTCTGCGCCAACAGCAGGGAGCCTGATTGGGATCCTTTCTCTCTGCGCTAACCCATCCCTGCGCCTTCTCTCTCTCCCTCCCTCCCTCCAAATAACTTTTAAAAAATAATAAAAATTGGGGAACCTGAGTGGCAGTTGGTTAAGTATCTGACTTCAGCTCAGGTCATGATCTCAAGGTTTGTGAGTTTGAGCCCCGCATCGGGATCTGTACTGACAATGCAGAGCCTGAAGCCTGTTTGGGATTCTGTGTCTCCTCTCTCTGCCCTTCCCTCGCTCGCTCGCTCGCTCTCTCTCTCAAAAATAAATATTTAAATTTTTACATAAAAATAAAATTCTAATTTGGAAAGCCCCAAGTTTGTGAAGTCGTAGTCAAGTTTTTAAAGGTCAGCACATCATGGTATGTCACCCCAGCAACCCTGACCTGAAAGTCCAGATTTGGGGGCAGCTGCTATGGATGTGCACTTGCCCCTTTCTTCCCAGGACCCCGACTCCATCTCTGTTCTCTCAAGGTCAAGAGCAGACAGGCTGCTCAGCTCGCTGCTAAGCCTCTCGTTTCCCTGCCCAGACAGTCAAGGACCCAGTTCGTCTCTCTGCTGCTTCCCCGGGGAAGGCTGAGGGCCGCCCCCCCGGATGCTGGTGTCTCAGGGTGAACTCGGGGTCTGGGACACAGGCACGCCCAGCTTCTCCTTGACCGCTGAGGGGGTGGTTCCTAAACGCCTGGGCTGGTAGTGGGAACGCCTTTCTTCCAGGAAATTAGTTCAGGGCAGCTTGGTGGCCTGGATCAAGTGGCCTGTTAAAGAGTAACTTACACCCCATATTACATCTGAGTCCCGGGAGTAAGTATCCAGGGGAAGTGTTTACTTTAACAGGTGAACAAAGCATCCCTTGTCAGCCGCTCGCCAGCGCCAGGCCCTCCTTTGGTTGGAACTGGCTGGTGTGGTCCCCCGGGGAACGTGCAGCCTACAGGTTGACCAGTTAACCACTTTTCTGGGTGGGTTTATACCGCACAGGTCTTGGCTCACTGGGGCACACAATCCGTGGGGCTGTGAGCACCCCCTCCAGGCAGCCTCCCTCTCGGACCTCCCCAGGTCAGGGTGACGTGGGATCTATCTACGCACATGGTCTCCCTCCCCGTGAAATAAAGGGGGCACCTCTCAGGGCGGGCTACGGCAGCACCTGTCTGTCCCACCCTCTCCGGGCTGTCACAGTGTCTTCCAGATCCTCCTGGAGGCAATGCCACAGGTCCCCCCGCTCTGCGTGCTCCCCACGCCGCCCCTCCACATCTCCAGGGACCTCTGCTAACATACACCTTTTCTGGGCCCCAGCCTAGATGACTCAGTTGAATTCCTGGGAGTGAGTCTGCCACCTGTCACTTTAAGAAAAAAGGGGGGGGCACCTAGGTGGCTCAGTCGGTTAAGGGTCTGACTCTTGGTTTCAGCTCAGGTCATGATCTCATGGTTCGTGGGATCAAGCCCTGCCTCGGGCTCCATGCTGACAGTGTGGAGCCTGGTTGGGATTCTCTCTCTCCCTCTCTCCCTGCCCCTCCCCCACTCGTGCTCGCTCGCTTGCTCACTCTTTCTCAAATAAACTTTAAAAAAATGTTTTGTTTTTTTTAAGGTTTTATTTATTTCTGAGAGAGAGAGAAAGACAGCATGAGCAGGGGAGGGTCAGAGAGAGAGGGAGACACAGAATCTGAAACAGGCTCCAGGCTCTGAGCTGTCAGCGCAGAGCCCGACGCAGGGCTCGAACCCACGAAGTGAACCATGAGATCATGACCTGAGCCGAAGTCGGATGCTTAACCGACTGAGCCACCCAGGCGCCCCTAAAAAAATGTTTTTAACAAGAAGAAGAAAAAATAGAAAAATAGGCACTCCTTGGGTTGATTCACAGCAGCGCAGGGAGAGAGGGTCTGGATCCAGCAGAGTACAACCAGCCGGGCGTGAGGTGATCCTTGACAAGGGACATGGAGGCTCATTAGAAATCCTATCTCCTCCTGTGAAAAGTTTGACACAGAAGATACTGATGACAGTGATACGAGTTTCCTCGATGCTTCAGGCGAGACTGCTCTGCCACGGGGTGACCCGTGGGGCCTGATGGGCCACCGCTGACTCGAACCGGGGGGAGCTGTGTGGCTGTGTGGCTCCTGCAATGGCCGGCGGCCCCTCGCACCCACAGCTCAGTGCCACCCGGGGGCAGCCAAGGAGGCGGCTGTGGGGGCCTCCACCGCACGGGCCACGGCGGCGCCTGCAGGGCCAGAGGTTGCTCTCCAGGCTGCACGGCCAGCGGGACACGGGGCCTGGGGGCGCAGGAGGCGTGCGACCTGCAGGCCGAAGGCTCGGACGCCTCCCCCGGGACCCCGGGATCAGGGCAGCCCGTGCTGGCAGCTGCTCGGGGCCATCGGGGGGAGGGGGGGCCGCAGCCCCGGCAGGTGCGGGCACCACGAACACACCCCAGCTGCGCCCTGAGTGTCTCCCTTGCCCGCCCGCCCCACCCATCGGGACCGCCCTGCCTGCTCTCAGCCAGATGCCTGGGAGGTGGCGCAGCCGGGGCAGGCCCGGCGGGAGCCCCGGGCAAGGCCCCTGACCTGGCGGGTGCCCCTAAGTTGGGGGAGGCCCGGTGACTTCCGGCTGTCAGGCAGTGACTCAGGAGGAAAGAGTGCGGGACAGCCCGGGGGCCACTTCCTCCTCCTCGGGGAGTCGGCCCTGATTAGCACCTTGGCTGGCCACGCCTCCTGCCCTCGGCCCACCCAGGTGGCCTGGCCTCTCCTGGCATGTGACCCAAGTCCTGGGGGATGGGTGCCAGGTGGAGGCACCCAGAGCTGGCGTCCAGGTGAGACCTGACATTCTCCGCGGGGGCGCAGGCAGCCGGACACCTGGGACCACCTGGCACGGAAGAGACTAGGACCCGGGACACGGAGGCTCGGGAATCAGGAGCCTGGACGAGGGAGAGAGCGAGGGAGAGGCGGACGGCGCCTCGGCATTCCGCCTCAGTCNGCCCCTCTGAGCGTCAGCCTCCTCATCCATAAAATGGGTGTGAGGATTCCCGGTGCGGCCACCCGCTCACTGCAGTGCGGGTCCCGCGAGGGAGGCAGCTGCGGGTCGCAGGGCGCCTCTCCCGTCGGCAGGGCAGGTCTCCAAGATTTGGTTCGCTCGAGGGAAAAGGCACCTTACGCGATGATATACACAGAATGACACCATCTGAGTCGAAACACACAGAGACACAAAACTCAAGCTCTGTTTGTACAGGCTCACGCTCGTATGTAAGTAACACAAGGAAAGAGTGTGATGAAAAGTTCACCAAAACCAAAGAGCGAGCACACTGGGGGCCACATCAAGGGGGGTTAATCAAGATGCCATGATTTCACTGATTTTAATTTTTATGAGACTGTTCAGGAATTACTGTCTGATTTCAGGTAAATCAGACACACTGATGCATTAAGTTGCGCGCCCTTCTTGCCAGCTCGTGGGGAGAAATAATGCAAACCCCCCCCAGCTCCTCTCACCTCCATAGGCGGCCCCCAGCCAGGTCGGTTATGCACTCAGCAAGCACACGCCGCCACCTCCCCCATGCAGCCTCGGGCCCGACTCTGGGTCAGAGGCGGTTCTGAGGCGACCCTGGCCTAGAGAAGGACTTCATACCCAGCACAGCTCGCACGAGCGCCCCCTAAATGTGTGGGAGGCCCGAAGATCCAGCCCCCTGGGGCGCCCCTCTGCCAGCACCCAGACCCCTTCCGACACGCTTTCCCCAATCTCTCCTCCGGGCCCAAACCCCAGGCGTCACTCAGCTGGCCAAGCATCCCCACAATCCGCCCTGTCCCTGGGGCAGGCTTGGCGAGCACTGAAGCCCTTCTCTGGGCCAGACCCTGGGGCACAGCACCCAGACCCTAGGCCGGGTCCCCCCAGGGGCTGTGGGGGGGCTCCCCAGATCTGGCCACCTCCACCCAGAGGGTCACACCAAAGCCTGGGAAAACTGTGTGTCAGCCCTGACGGAACTCAGCCCCAGGAGGGCACCAGGAAAAATGACTTAGGTCCCTGGAGGTCACACCCTCTGCCTGGTGGCCACGGGGCACTGGGAGGCCCTGCTCCCCGAAGACGGGTGGTGATGTCAGGACCCAGAGAGATGAGTGGGCGAGGAGCTGGGGGTGGGAAAGGCTCAGAAGGGCCCCGGGAGAGGGCAGGCGGGAGGGATGTGGGTGACAGGCAGGGGACCCCGGGGCTGGGGGAGGCCCCTGGCAGACACTGGGGCTCCAGTGCCTGGGCCACATCCTTAGACCCAGAAGTGGGTCCTGGCTGAGGTCTGGCCGGAAAAAGAAAGTGCAGGAACTTGACCGAGGTGCCAAGGACCCGGCAGTCATGGGCTGAGGCCACTGTGCCGGACGCTCCCCACAGTCACAGCGGACATTCCGGCACCTGAGGGTCCTGACAGACCCGGGGGGGGCGGGGAGCGTGGGTCGCCCGCAGCCGCGCGGAGCAGGGGAACAGGAAGAAAGACGGTGGGGACCCCATCACCACGCCGTGGGGGGCTGCCGAGTGCCCAGCTCTGTGCCAAGCTCCACGCTCGGTGCTTCCAGGCCCCAGCCAGGCCGGGGTGGCCCCGCTGCGGGGGGACGCTCCAACCCTGTTGCACCCCGGCTCTGCCATCGTGGCCGGCGTTCACAGAGCCAGACATGCGTCCCCTCAGTCAGTCCCCACACGGCTCGTGAGCCGGGGCCGTCATCCTCCGCTCTTGCAGGTGAGGAGCTGGGGCTCAGAGAGGGTGAGTCACCCATCTGAGGGCACACAGCTCGCACTCAGAACCGAGATTCACACCTGGGCAGCCCTTAGCACGAAGCCGTGCCACTCAGCCCCGGAGCAGTATGGGAAAGGCTGGTCTCGGCCCGAGGCCCGAGTGCTGACCGCTGGTCCCCTCTGACCTCCCAGCCACTGACCCTGGTTCCTGCAAGGGCGGTGGGATGAACTGGAGAGAACAGAGGCTTCTGCTGCCGGAGGACACCAGGTTCCAATCAAATTCAGCACCGGAGTAACGTGTGAATTTTGCCCCTGAGCCTCGGTTCCTAACCTGTAAAATGGGGTAGCAGCAGCCCATGGTAACACTGCACCAGAATGTACCTGGTGGCCTGTGGGCTGTGGGGACAGGCTCAGCCCTAAAAGCAGGGCCCAGGACGCACGGGCAGCTGGGAGCCGCCTCCCCGACCTAACCCAAGGAGCACCCGGGGATCACAGCACCCCAGACCTTGTCCGTCCCACCCAAGGCAGCAAGAGCCCCCGTGGCCACCGTGACCTGGGCCCGGGCCCCTGCCTCGCCAGGGTTGTGCAGAAAACACCAGCATTTTGGGTCAGCCTTAGGTAGGGAGCGGCCGGGGTGCAGCGTCTCTAGCCTCCTGGGTCAGAGGGAGGTTGACTAAGTCCTTTCTGTCTCCTGCTGCTGACACTGATGCATTGCGATGGGGTGTGTCACCTCGCCCTCAGTGAACCCAGCTCATAACCACCCACTCGGTGCTTAAAGGTCTTTATCATGAGCATGTATCGCTTTGGTAATCAGAAAATAACCACGGGGCACCTTAAAAACAACAAGTAATAATCCCCAGGCTGGCGGGGGGCAGGGATGCATGGGAGCACGCCAGGGGTCGCTGTCCTGACCGCCAGCCCACACGGCAGCCCGGCCACCCCACGCTGGACACAGGCGTCCCTCCCACTGCAGCTGGGGCCTCGAGGACACCGAGGAAGCCCTGGGATTCCTCAGCCCCTCTACTCCCTGCGGACATGCCCCGCACCCTGTCCCACCCACAAGGCGTGTCCTGTGGGTACACGGAGAAGCTTGCAGGGCAGGGACCAGCGTGAGGCGAGTGAGGCATCCACCACACATTTAGGGGGTGCCTACCCCCACCGCAGCACCGCTGCCCTTAGCTGCTCCTCCAGTGCTGCTCTGACTGCCCCCCC
>NW_027532162.1:773454-773900 GCF_008692635.1 Crocuta crocuta
CCTGGCTCCCCTCCCCCCTGCCCTGCCTGGGACCTGGCTCCCGGCCCTGCCCTGGGAGCTCAGCCCTTTGAAGCTGCTTTCTCAAAGAGCCACTTCCATTGTCTGAGGCTTTGGGTGAATTTTAACCTGCCAGACCAGAGTTGCAGACAGCATGACAGCCCTGAAGGCTGACATTTCACTGTGCGCTCTCTCCATGCGGGCAGAGAGCTGGGGTCCCAGGTGCAGGAAGGGACAAGGGACGGGGNCGCGCACGCCCGCCACCCCGCGCACGCCCATCATCCTCCATCCGGTCCTCATCCTGTGCTCCCGGTGATTCACCTGCGCTCATGCGCTCAGTCATCAGTACTGACTCACCTCCAGCATCCAGATGACCAGCCCCGTGGGGAGCTGAGGGGGGAGGGGGCCCGGAGGGGAGATGCTGGGGGGGGAGGGAGCCCTGGGAGGAG
>NW_027532162.1:774144-774703 GCF_008692635.1 Crocuta crocuta
CTCTCTCTCTCTCTCTCTCTCTCTCTCTCTCTCTCTCGTCTCAAGGGGTCAGGGCAAGAGCCGGGGTTGCCATTTGGCCTGTGGTGAAACAGAGGCTCCCAGAGACTGATGCCCAGTGAGGGGCTGGGAGAAATGCACCCTGTGCCTCCAGGCTGCTTTGGGACGAATCTGGGGATCACCTGTCCTGCCCCAGCACCAAGTGTCCGCCCCAAGCCCAGGGGTCAGGGAGGAGGGCTGGGGTCCCTCCTGGACAGTGGGGGTGAGGATGGGCTGAGGGTGGGCACAGCACGCGGTAGGGTCGGGGGCATTCTGAGCCCCCCACCTCCTCCCGGCCTAGGAAATGGTAGGGGTCAGAGGCAGCTGGGGAGGGGTCCGCCTGTCTGGGTGCTGGGTGGGCAGAGGAGAGGAGCGCACCGCCTAGAGCAGATGGGGGCAGGGGGCGCACGTGCCCCCGGCAGCTGTGTGCGGGGCTCGTCCCAGCCCCACGAGAGCCCAGAGGAAGCTGCTGCCACCGGTGCAGACTCGGGTGCTGGAAACACACTCGATCCCCCGTCGGAAG
>NW_027532162.1:774746-775234 GCF_008692635.1 Crocuta crocuta
CGGCCACCAGAGGGACCGCACAGCCTGCACGGCCCTGGCCACGCCCGCCTCCGTGAACCGCAGCGCCCCCGCCACAGTGCCCAGCCCAGAAGGCTTTGATGGTTCTGTGTGTCCATGGGGTGCCAGGGGCCCAGGACGTACCCGGGAAGCGCGGGGGGAGGGAGGCACGGCGGACGCACAGCCCGCTGCCGGTGCCAGGCGTGCCCGAGCCCAGCCTTCAGAAGGCTGGAGATGTGAGGGCGCCGATGACGCAGGCCTGCCCCGACTGGCCCGGCCGGGGCTTCTGTTTCCACATCCACACCTTCCGCTTCTCTCGCTGTTCCAGGGAAGGGCTGGGGGTTGGAAGCAGCTGGACAGCACCTCTGCCCTGAGCAAGCAGCTGCCACCCACGTCCCCAAGGGGACCCCCTCCTACAGCGCAGCCGCCGGATGCCGCCCTTTGCCAGGAGCACGCAGGGTGTTGAGGGATCCAGGGATGCTGGCGGAGCC
>NW_027532162.1:775672-783726 GCF_008692635.1 Crocuta crocuta
GTGCGGGGGCGGGGGGGGGGGGGGTGCTGGCACCTGCTGGGGGTGCCCTGCCCACCGCCCTCCTCTCACCCCCAGACTCACCTTCCCGCCCCATCCCGCTGTGACTCCGGCCTACTGAGGAGGAAACTCCTTCCCTTTCTTCACAAAAAGCAACCTGCACAAGAATTCTCGAAACCTGGCTCGGGATCCACAGCGAGGCCCTGGGCAAGGCCACACACCCACCCTCCGGGCCTCGGTGTCCTCACCTGTGAAATAGGGGTTCTGGGGCTACAGCGGCGATGAATGATACTCAGCCTCCCTCGGGGTCACAGCCATGGTGAGAAGGCCGTTATTAGTTCTTCCTGTCACCTGCAAAGGGGACCGGCCAAGAGGAGGCCAGACGCCTCCCAGGTCAACGGGGGAGCAGCCAGCGTGCCTGCGGCGCCGAGACGGGCCAGCTCTGCCCAAATGTCTCCAGGAGACACAGCGGGGGCTGGGCCAGGGCTCCTGGTACTTCGGGGCCCCCAGAAATGTTCTTATTTCTTCTAAAATCAGAAGGAGAAAAATCGACTTCTAGGTTGAAGACCATTTCTCAATGTATCATATGAATCTATTCCTCTTGATGCCACTGTGGTCATAAACTGTAACTTCTGATGTTGTTGTGTGGGGGCGGAAGGGGCCGGGCTTCTGGACGTGGCCAGTTCATGGTCAGGTTTCAAGAAAGGTGATTCTGTTTGTGTCAGGGGCCCACACTGGGACCAATAACTGAGACAAGTGGGCGGGGGTGACCGCGGCCCAGGCCTGGCCACTGGACCCCTGTATAGAGAGAGAATGGGAGCCTGGGTGGCTCAGTCAGTTAAGCGTCTGACTTCGGCTCAGGTCATGATCTCATGGCTCATGGGTTCAACCCCCCCAGCCCCCCTCCCTCCCTAGAGCCTGGAGCCTGCTTTGGATTCTGTGTCTCCCTCTCTCTCTGCCCCTCCCCCACTCACAGTCTATCTCTGTCTCTCAAAAAATAAATACATGTTAAAAAAACATTTTAAGGGAGAGGGGCACCCGGGTGGCTTAGTCGGTTAAGCGTCCGACTTTCGCTTAGGTCATCATCTCGTGGTTCGTGGGTTCGAGCCCCGCGTCGGGCTCTGTGCTGACTGTCAGCTCAGAGCCTGGAGCCTGTTTCAGTCTGTGACTCCCTCTCTCTCTGACCCTCCCCTGCTCACGCTGTCTCTCTCTCTCTCTCTCTCTCTCCTAGAAACAAATTTAAAAAAAAAATTAAAAAAATTAAAAAAAGAAAACATTTTAAGGGAGAATAGAGAGCAGCTGGGCACCCCCAAGGTAGGGGCCAATCCTGATGGCTGTGGTCCCCTGTGGGGGCCGTGCTGGCCTCTCCTGTTTCGGGGCTGGGCCCTCGACACCGTCGGAGGTGGGCGCCTGCAGGCGGGTGCTGACAGCAGCCTCCGCCTCCCAGCACCACAGGCAGGCCTGGAGCCCTTGCCTGCCAGCTGGGGGGGTCTGCTGGCCACGGGTGGTCTTCCGTCGTTCCCTCCAGGTTCTGGCGACTAAACAGACTTCGAGATCAACTTTAGATTTACTTTTTTTTTTAATGTATATTTATTTATTTATGAGAGAGAGAGATGCAGACCCAGCAGGGGAGGGGCAGAGAGAGAGGGAGGCGCAGAATCCCAAGCAGGCTTCATGCCAGTGATGTGGAGCCTGACATGGGGCTTGAACTCAGGAACTGAGATCATGGCCTGAGCCGAAACCAAGAGTCGGATGCTTAACCGACTGAGCCACCCAGGTGTCCCTATTTATTAATTTGTTCATGTTTTGGGTTTTTTTTTTTTTTTTTTGAGAGAGAAAGTGCCCGTGGGAGATGCAGAGAGGGAGGGGAGAGAGGATCTGAAGCAGACTCTTCACTGATGGCAGTGAGCCCGATTCAGGGCTCGAACTCATGAATCATGAGATCATGACCTGAGCCAAAGTTGGACGCAACTGAGCCACACCCCCCAGGTTCCCCATCGGCCTTGGCTTTAAAGCTTTGGGAACTCCAAGTGTGTGCTTTCCTCTATGAGCCTTGTTTTCATCTCCTATAAGGAAACTCAGCTGCAGGCCCCGCCCCACGGCATCGCAGGGGGAGGCTAACATCTCGTCAACCATACAATCAATCGGACATTTACCGAGTTCTTCTGGGCAACCTGGGAATCCTGAATGGAGACGTCATCCGGCCCCGGAGCTGGGGGCCTGTGCTGCCCGCAGGAGGACAGGGAGCCCCGAGGCCGTGGGACCAAACTTTGGCCGCCCTCTGCGTTCGACGCCACACCCCAGCCTCTGAGCATGAGGCTTTCCTGGGCCTCAGAGTGTGCAGACGACCTGTGTCCTCCCCCAGGCTGCCCTTGCCCACATGACCCGCCCACCAGATCCAGGGCAGACACGGCGGAGCCCCTCACCCCTCTGTGCGTGCGTCTGGGCACACGCTCGGCCGTCGTCCTGAGCTCTGACTATGTCCAGAGGGCCCGAATTGCGTGGTCTCGTCCCCATGACTGCCCTGATCTGTGTCTTGATTTCTCGTCTTCCAGGTCAGGAGACAGAGCCTCAAGCAATTGAATCGCGTGTAAGTCTGCGTCACCTGCACAAACTCACCTGCTGCATCGCAGCGGCCTGGAAGCCGGAGCTCTGGGGCTGGGGGTGGGGCTGGTTCACCTTACTGCGTCCAGACGGGTGTGCAGGGAGGGGTGACCAGGCCCCTCTGCCAGGCCTCCACCTCACAGGCCACCCCCCCCCAGGCCTGCCCCACTTGGCACTGGACCGGAGCGGGCTGCTGCCAGGTCCGTCCCCCAGCCAGTAGGAAGTTCCTGGGGTCAGGCCGGGACCCCCAGTGCTGGCCCTTACAGGCCTGCAGGTGAGTGTGCGCAGGGTTCCAGGGACCCCATCCCGGCCCGACCCCACCCCGGCCTGGGCCTGCGGCTTCCTGGCTGCTCCCTCCTGCCCCGGGGCCCACGGCTGCCATTTGGAGCACACACAAAGCATTCAGCCGGCGCTGCCTGCAGGGCCCGAAGCCGCTCCCCAAACAGCTGGAAAACATGTTCTGCCTCCCAGTGTGGCACTGGACACAACACAGCCTGTTTGTCTGGGCCGATGCACCTTCTGGGCCCCGCGTGGAGCCCCGCGGGAGGCCGTGGGCACCATTGGCGTGGACCCCCCACCGTGGGAGCCGGAAGCCATGCCCAGCCCAGGGCGAGAACGCCCCTCCTCACGGGCGCCGCGAGCCTGTGCTTTCACGCTGAGCGATTTCATCTGTCCGGGATGTAGCTTGAAATAAAACTACCAAATGACCAACTTGCTTCCTGAAACCCTATTTACAGCAGACGGTCCTTTTTCCCACTGACCTGTGCAGCCATTTCTCTGGGCCAAGTTCTCTTTTCTTAAGTTTATTTATTTATTTTAATGTGGGGGGGGGAGGCGGGGGGACAGAGAGAGGAGGAGAGAGAATCCCAAGCAGGCTCTGCGCTGTCAGTACAGATCTCAACGCGGGGCTCCAACCCATGAACGTGAGATCATGACCCGCGTGGAAGCTGGCCGCTTAACAGATGGAGCCCCCAGGCGCCCCTGTGCGCCAAGTTCTTTAAGATTTGACCCCAAAGCAACAGAGACTAGTACGGGAGCCTCATCCAGGCAGCCCAGCGGAGGGGCAGGGAGGCGGCTGCTGTGGGCTGGGGAGCACAGGCCCGCACAGGCCGGGGAGGTCTGTTCCTGGGGAGGCCCCGCTGGCCCTCTCTGGGAGCGCCCCTGAACTTGGGCAGGGCGGGAACAAGACGGAGGCGGGTCGCCGGCCCCCTGGGGGGCTCCGGCCCAAGCCGTCCTCAACTTCCTGGATTCCAGGAAGGCTCGCAGGGGGGCGGTGGGCCAGCCGAGCAGGGGTGCGCCCATCCTGCAGCTGGGGTCAGCCCTTCCCCTGCCGCCGCCGCCGCNCCCTCGGCAGTCAGCCGGCTGCAACTAACTAGAGAGAGGACGGGGAGGCGGGGCGAGGAGGGGACAGACAGGGGGCAGCCTGAGCATGACGCCCAGGGCCGGGGAGGGAGGGGGTAGCTGGAGACCCGGAGAGCCAGTACCCTGCCTCCCAAACCAGCGTCTCTAAATCAGCCACCCCTCCGGCCAGCAGCCCCCAGGAGGAAAGCAGTAGAAACACAGTGCGGGCTACTGGCCTCTGCACACCACTGCCGGGCTGTCCTCAGGATGGGGCAGCAGCGGTGACAGGGGCTGGGGAGGGAGGGGCAATGGGAGGCCTGGGTGCCTGTTGGGGGCGTCCAGAGAGCCGCCTGGCGGAGGACAGCCCTCACCCTGAGTGAGGAAGCCCCCGGGCAGGGAGCTCACCCCTGCATTCTGAAGCGGCCTCTCCTTTCTGGGAGGATGGAGGGGGGTGTTGCTGTGTGGACCCCTGCCCAGCCTGGAGCGGGCCTCTGGCGGATCTGCCCAGGGCTGATGCCCTCTCTGCCAATCACACCGCACAAGGGGGCGATGCCCACAGGGGATCTGAGAACGAGCCACGAGGCCTTGGGGCTCAGTCAGCCCAGCGTCCGAATCCTGGTTTCCGCTCTGGTCCCGATCTCAGGATTCGTGGGATCAGGCCCCACACTGGGCTCCGTGCTAACAGTACAGAGCCAGCTTGGGATTCTCGCTCTCCTTCTCTCTCTCTCCGCCCCTCCCCTGCGCGCCCTCTCTCTCAAAATGAATAAAACAAACGAACAAACAAACAGCAAATTTTCAAGAAGTTATTTCACAGCCCCCAAAAGGCAGGTCCCCCTCTGTTACCCTCCCGGGGAGCCCCAGAGGCCAAGAGGTCAGCGCTGGTTAATGGACCCTCCTTTATTCCGGCTTTATCAGCTAATGGCAGCTAAAGTGATTTCACACAAAATAATGTGTCAGAGATAATTGCTCCTGGGCACAGCTCCCACATTCCAACCTGCAACCAAAGGCCAGACGTGCCGTTAATGATTAAACTGCAGTGTTTCTGNTGCCCTGCAGGGGAGGGGAAAGCTAGATATTGTCTAATCCCAGCATCCCGGACTGCAAACAGGCATCCCACTGTCTGTCACACAGCGGGTCATGGTCACGGCCCAGCCTGCACCCACCTGAGGTCAGGATGAAGGCCCAGGCAGGTCCAAGCATCCCGGCACCAGGCAGGAAGGACAAGAGGGCTGGGGTGGGGCCCTGTCTCTACTGCCTTCCTCTGCACCAAGGGACCTTCTTGGGAACGTTCTCGCACTGATCAAGGACCGCGTGAAATGAAGGGGTGTAGGCAGCAGCGTACAAAACCCCACATTTGGCAACAGAAAGCAAGTGTGGGCCACTCTCCGCGTGGCCAAGAGTCTGGGACTTAACACTCAGAGAGGCTTGGGCTCCGATCCTACCTCTGCCACTTTTCAGCTCACACGATATCTCTAAGCCTCCATTCTCTCATCTGTAAAATGGGGACATGTACCCGACCTCAGGATATCCTGAGCCTTCGCAAGATGACGCACGAAAAGCACTAAGCGCTGTCGCCGTGGCACGTGGTTAAATGTTCGACACCCACCAGCCATCACAGTTATGATCACAGGGTCCTGTCCCTCCGAGATCCTCTTCCGCCCTCAGCCCCTACAATGTGAGGGCGTGTCTTCGGGTTCAAGCGGGTGAGTCAGGGTCAGCATTTGGAGCTGACTGAGGTGGGGTGCTGGAGTGGAAGAGAGGCCACCAGTAACTTTGCCTTCCCAAGGAGAGGGGGCCCACTGTGAAAGTATAAATTTTTTTTAAAGGAAATCAGTCCCTTTTTTTTAAATATTTTTTTAAAAATATTTTTATTTCTAGGAGACAGAGAGAGAGACAGCGTGAGCAGGGGAGGGTCAGAGAGAGAGGGAGACACAGACTCTGAAACAGGCTCCAGGCTCTGAGCTGTCAGCACAGAGCCCGACACGGGGCTCGAACCCACGAACCGCGAGATCATGACCTGAGTGAAAGTCGGACGCTCAACCGACTAAGCCACCCAGGCGCCCCTTAGTCCCTTTTTTCATGTTTATTTATTTTTGAGAGCGAGCAGGCGAGCAGGGGAGGGGCAGAGAGAGGGGCACAGAGGATCCAAAGCTGGCTCTGCAATGGCAGCCGAGAGCCCGATGCTGGGCTTAAACTCATGAACCGTGAGATCATGACCTGAGCCAAAATCAAGAGTCAGAGGCTTAATCGACTGAGCCCCCAGATGCCCTTCCCATCCAGCTTTCTGAGTGGACATGTTTTCAGTTCTCTTAGGTGTATGCCTACCAGTGGAATTGCTGGGTTATATGGTAGAAAGAGTGTCATTCTAGGTCACCAAGAAAGTGGCGAAGGAATAAAAGTAAGCATGTAGGTAGGAAAGGTAGGAGGGTAAGTAGTTAAATCTCCATCTTTCGTACTGAGGAGTCCCCACGCCTGAAGTGTGGCGAGTCAGGGACTAGAGTGGACCTGCCGCGTAGAGCTGCGGTCAGGTGTGAGCAGAACCGAGTTCAGGGAGAGGGAAGACCGGCCCTGGGAGATCACGATCGCGGGGAGGGCACCCCGTAGCTCTTTGATTTGCGACTGTCTGTTGTTTATTAATTATAAAGTGTTTGGAACTGAAAATGTAAGTTAACAGGAAAATCAGGTTTTATTTGCCATTTACCAAGAGCACAGCAAGAGAGGGGGCGATCGCCAACAGTGGCTTGGCCCCCAGACGCCGTCTGCCTCCCTCCCACGTCGGCCGCGGCTCCTCGGTCCACCCCGGGCCACAGCGTCAGGAGGGGGCACCTTGCTTCTCCCAGGGAAGGGCCCTCCACAGCCCTGTCTTCTGCAGGCTACACTCCACCCACCTCCTCAGCGGTTTCGCGGATCCCTCCCGGCCGCCAGCCCCGGGCACACGGGCGTGCAGCGAGTCAGGGACGGTCGCCGACCTTTGTTGGAACACCCTCCACTCCCTCCTGTGCACCCGTCCGCCGCCCGCTCACCTGTCCATCCTTCCGTCACTTCCTGATGCGTCCCTCCGCGGAGCTGGCCCCTTGAGCTTTGCCCTCGGGGGCCCCAGCGTGAGGACCAGACCGACCAGACTGGCCTGTAGGCCAGCAGCGGTCACAGGGGGTGAGGTGGCATGCGCGGTGACAGGCTGGGGCGACACGGCCCCTCCTGCCTGGTCCAGGCCTGCTTCTCCGTTGGCGCATTCAACTTCCGGCACTGCGCTTCCCTTCTTGGGCCCCTGTTATCGACTGACAAGGGTTCAGTGAGTGCCCAGCCCGGGCCGGACGCGGTTCTGCGCTCTGGGGGTGCAGCTGGAAGCCAGAGGCCTGCTGCCAGGGCGCTCTGAGCCGGGGAGCCCACAGCCCACGGCACACAGCGGGGGCTCCAAAAAACAGTGGCTGCCCGTCACTCTCTGTAAGAGAGCACAGATGCAAAAGGACCCGGGCCTCGTTCAGAGGGGGCTCGAGGGCACTGGGAGCCCCCGCAGCGCAGCTCTGCTGCCGACAGACCCCGAACCCACCGTGAGGAACGTGTGCCTGCAGATTCCGCCTCCCGGAGACAGACTGCGGTTCTGGAAAATTCTTCCCCTCCAAGGCAAAACACAGTGGGACTTCCCAGGTGTGGTTGGGGGCCCGGGGAGGGGGGTGCGGCCCCCGCTCCACAGGCCCCACTCAGCCTCCCGCCCCTTCAGGGCCCAGGGCCGCGAGTCACCCGCTTGGGGAAGCGGCCATCCTAAGCCTAGTAGGAAAAGACCCTCGAGGCCGAGTTGTGCCACGATGCAAGTGGCCATTGTGGGGGTGACCTGCCGGGGTCCCGAGCGATGACCCATCCCACCCGCCCGGCCTGGCGGCTGTGATGACACTTGCTGGCAGGTGGGGTGCTGGAGGAAGAAGTTACAGTGGTTCCCCTGGCGGAGCGGCAGCTTCGCCGGGGGGATGGGCAGGGGAGCAGCCCCGTTGGAGGCTTCGGCGAAGGCTCTGGCGGGATCTCTGCGGAGGACTGACCCAGGGCGGGGAACCCGGAGAGGCGGAGGGGGCCCCAGGGAGAGCCAAAGCTCCCCGAAGACACTGGTCCGAGAAGGG
>NW_027532162.1:783738-785338 GCF_008692635.1 Crocuta crocuta
AGAGCATCGTCCCTGCCGGGGTACCGAGCCCGCGTCCGCACCCCTCGGCTGCCCGCGGGGCGCCCCTTGCCCAGAGCGCGCTCAGCCTCGCCCCGCGCCCGCAGGAAGCGGTTCTGCCCGCTCGGGGCAGTCAGAGACCCGGGAGGGGCCTGTAGGCGGACCTGGTCTGAGCCCGGGGCCAGGCGGTGGCCGTCAGGACGACAGGAGAGGGTCCAGGAACGTAGCCGCCCAGGGCGGGGACAGGGGGCTGCCCACCTGCTGCCCCAGTGACACCTTCTCCCCAGGATGAGGCCTTACAGCATGGGAGGCACCATCAGGGCAGCGGAGCTCAGAGCCCTTCGCCTGGTACCTCACCTGGTACCTTCCCCTGGTACCTCACCTGGTACCTCACCTGGTACCTTCTCCTGGTACTTCGCCTGGTACCTTTTCCTGGTACCTCACCTGGCACCTCGCCTGGTACCTTCTCGATGCCTTCACCTGGTACCGTCACCTGGATGCCCTCACCTGGGGACAGGAAGCACCGTCCCTGGAGGGCGGGTGATATGGGACAAGAACACAGCCACAGACATCACAGGGGCTGCCACAGGGGACCTGCACACGCCAGGGGCTTATTACTCCATTAATGGGTGATTCCACCTGACCAGCCAGTGGCCAGAGGCCGTGCCCAGGGTGGATGGTGCCAGGGCCCGCGGGACAGGTGGTCCCAGCCAGCGACTGGCACTGGATAAGGTGCTTGGTCCCGTTGCGCAGCAACAGGCAGCACGGCGGGCAGACCTCAGGCCAGAGAGCCGGGCCCGGAACACGTTCACGGCCCTGAGGGGCCCCACAGGCCTGGCGCACAAGGACAGTAACAGAGGTGGGGACCCTGCTGGGCGGAACTGCCCTCAGAGGGTTCCGTCCCCGAGCTGCCGAGCAGGGTCCGGGCTTCAGAGCTGGCCGGGCCCTGGGGCAGGGCAGGGGAAGAAGAGCCAGTCAGGCGCGTGGCCCCTGCAATTCGGAGCAGGGGGTTGAGCCGGGCCGTGACTCCATCCGTGCGGCCAGAGGCCCAGTTCTGTGCCCCACATACTGTTCTGACCGCGGCCACCTGGATCCCGCCAAGTCGCCCGAGGCCCAGGACTGGGGAGGAGGAGGGGATTGGAAGGTGGGGGCCTCAGGACCTCTGGTTGCTAAGAGACAGCTGGAAGAAAAGCAGTGCCCGGATGTGGCCCGTGCAGCACGAGGCCCAACGCGCTCGCTGGGCACACCCACGCCCACACGCCCCACAGGTGACCTCACACATGCAGGCTCGGGACCAGGAAAGCCGCGCCCCGGCCCGCAGCTCAGAGCACTGGCCAGCCCACATCCGGAAACACCCTGTTCTCTCTCGAGGGCATTCCAGACATTGGTAGAGATAGATGGAGGGCCTTGAATGCCGTGGAAAGCAGGACTTTATTCCACAGGCAGTTGGGAACCAGAGGGCTTCAGTGTGGCCTGATCAGATCTGGGTTTCAGCAAGCTGCTGTGTGAACCCATAGAAGGTGGGATTGGGGACAGGAAGCCCAGTGAGTGACACTGCTGTCTGTGAAGAGGGGCAATGGGGGCCTGGGGGCTGGGGCCTGGG
>NW_027532162.1:785364-785714 GCF_008692635.1 Crocuta crocuta
TCACCCCGGGGTACCTGGGGATGGCTCACACTACCATGGGTCTCTGGGGCCCCGGCCCTCTCCTTGGAGACCCGGCAGAACCGGTGCAGCTTCCCAGAAGCCCTTTGTGGAGGTTGGCTTCCCTCTCGCCCCATTCTGGGCACTCGGGCTGCTAACGAGACACCTGAGCTCCAGTGCGGGCAGGCACAGATGACACACAGCTGTGTCCCCAGGATGCCTCGTTTGCTGGCCTGAAATCGACCTGTAACTGCAGCTCTCGGAGCCTTCCGGAACCCAGATCCCCACCTGAGATCAAACCGAAGACCTAGTTTAAGGTCCCCGGTTTGGCTGCGGCCTCCCAGGGCTGCCCC
>NW_027532162.1:785752-786707 GCF_008692635.1 Crocuta crocuta
CGTAACGTGTGAGGGGGACAGAAGACACCGAGATCCTTCTTCACCCTCACCCCCGCCCCACACACTGCGGTGCCAGGCCTTGCAGACCGACGGGGTCACAGACAGACAGAGGGGTGCAGACACAGTAGAAGGACAGACGTTACTCAGACGGTGGCACATGTCAGTGGGGACAGAAGAGGGAAGAAGGAGTTTGGTGGGGAGACTTGGCCTTTGAAGGCGGAAATGAGGCAGAACCTGGGCTTCCCACACCCACACCTCCCCATAGACACAGCCCAGCCCCACACTCCCTCACCCCCACACACACACCCACACACACACCTACACCCACATACCGCACACCACACACACCCAGACACGCACGCGCACCCCATCTCTAGGCCGCCCTGCCCAGCCCAGCCCCGGCCTTTGCTTACCGGCTTGCAGACCGGCTAAGCTGGGGCAGCGGCAGCCTCCTGGAACTACGAGTCGGCACGAAGTGTGTGGAGTTACAAGGCCCGACTCGCGGCCCTCGGTTGGCACACACCTGCGCCTCACGATAGAGTAGCCGTGTGGCGAGGGGTGGGGGTGCAGCCCGGGCAGCCAGGGTGCACAGGGTGCCGGGCATCCGGCCAGAGCCTCGGGGCAGCCCTTGTGGGGAAGCCCAGGGTGAGCCCCCAGGACACGGAGCTCAGCCCTCCCTGCCCCCTNGCAGAGCTGAGGCCCGGAGGCTGTGTCTGGTTCCGGCAAGGACTTAGTAAGATAAAGGCCTGGCGGTGGAGCCGCTGAGAGGTGGGCGGGTGAGGAAGAGCTTCCTGGAGGAGGGAGCCTCGGGCTAATCCTGAAGACGGAGTTGGACTCTAACCAGAGGAGGAAGCAAGGTCACCCTGGGTTCAGGTGACAGCAGCGAAGGAGGCAGGGAGTGACGAGGGAGCAGGGCCACAGGCTTCCTTCTGCACATGGGAGCTCCCACCCCCCC
>NW_027532162.1:786739-793276 GCF_008692635.1 Crocuta crocuta
ACGGGAGCACCCGGGAGCCCAGATGGGCACCATCCCCCACAATGCACCGCGCTTTTTGTTGGCCTGCAAAGCCAGGCGCCCAGGGCAGCACTGTCACAGCAGGGACCGGCTCCGGGCCGGGTGGGCACAGCAGGGAAGGCGGGGGCGGGGGTTAGGGAACAGGGGCCCTGCTCCCGGGGGCGCCGTGGAGAAGCCCACCCATCGCCTCTCCCCGCAGCTCGCCCGGAGACGAGGTGCACGGCCCGCTGACACGTGACGTCTGCGTCTGCCGACGAACCAGATGGAGGGTTTTCAGGGCCAACAGGCCCCGAGCCAGAGCCTGCAGGCCCGGGCGTGACTGCCACCCTCCCGCCCCGCCTCCCACCTGGCACGCCTGGCACTCCAGCCAGCTGGGCCCTGGGCTGTCACTGCTGCCGGCAGGTGTGGGGGCACCTGGAACCGAGCCCGAGGCAGCAGGCGCTCCGGGCCCACCCCTGCCCTGTCACCTTGGGCAGCAAGTTATTATCAAACCTCTGGGCCTCAGTTTTCTCATCTTTCAAATGGGGATGCTAGCAGTGTTCGCTTTCTAGGGAGCTGCGGTAAGGACGAAGGATGATGTGTGTAAAAGCACCCTTGCAGGGGGGGTCCTCCTGGGGGGTTCAGTCTGTTAAGCGTCTGACTCTTGATTTTGCTCAGGTGATGACCTCAGAGTTTGTGGGTCCGAGCCCCGTGTTGAGCTCTGCGCTGACAGTGTGAAGCCTGCTTGGGATTCTTTCTCTCCCTCTCTCTCTCTCTCTCTCTGCTTCTCCTCGGTTCCCTCTCTCTCAACAAACAAACAAACAAACAAACACAGCTCCCCCGGGGAGCTCACAGCCGGGGAGCCCAGGAGTTAAGAAGGATGCAGCAGGTCACAGAACAATGTCCCCGGAGTCGCCGGGCAAGTCCCCTGGCCTTTGGGGAGAGCAGGACGTGGAGGAGGCGCAGGGAAGGCTTCCACCAGGCGGAGTTCTGAACGCAGGCCCGCGCTGGAGCCCGTGTCCCTCCCTGGCCTGGTGCGAGTCCTGGCCCCTCTGCCGAGGCCTGCGGCGCAAATCTGAGCCTTTGGGGTCTAAGTGGCTGGAGCTGCTCACTGCTAAGTGTGGCCTGTCCCCCTCAGGTTCAAGTGCCCAGCCCATACCTAGCAGCCGTGTGGCCTCAGGCAAGTTTCTCATCCTAAATCTCATCCTGATTCTGTTCACGCACCTGAAAAGTGGGAGTGAGGATTGTAGCAGTTTCCTTCGAGCGGCACGGTTTCACCAAGTCGGTGCCTGCAAAGGAGCTTGGGCCACAGGGCGAGGGAGCTGGGGGAGCCAGGCCGACTGAGCGGGGGCCACAGCACTGAGGGCCGCAGCAAGCCCGCAGCCCGCAGCGGACGGAGCCGCCTGGGCACGTGAGAGGCAGCAGGGCTGCGGAGACGGGCCAGGGGAAGAAAGCCCATTCGCTCGCTCACTCGTTCACTTACTCGTTCACTCAAACTCTTGAAACTCTTAATAACGTTAACTTTGAAGTCGTGTTTCCCAAGGGACATGGAANCACACACGCACAGCAGCCTGGGCCCTCTGACACCCCCGCCCCCAGTGGGGACCTGGGCATGCGCACAGGGAGGGACAGGGACAGACACACACGCGTCACGGCTCTCAGGGTGGGTGCGGAGGGGGCTGTCTCTGCCCCGGGCTGCCAGCCACATGGCAAGTCTGTAGATGATTCGGCAAGCACCTTGTGCAGCAGGGAGTGCAGTATTAAATGACAACAACAACACAACATGACAGGTCGAGAGAGAAACTGTGGAAGAATAAAAGCATTTTATGTTTTAGTGCATCTAATAACAGGCTTTTTTCATTTCATTCATCTGGATGTCGAGTCCCACGTTTTCATTCTGCAATGGGCCCCACAAACTATGTGGTCAGCCCTGGTCATGTGGAATCTGAGAGAAGGACTTCCGAGGCACAGGGGAGGTGAGTGCAAAGGCCCTGGGGCAGGAATGTGGTGGGCACAATTGAGCAGGGCCACCAGTGAGGCTGGATTAGCGTAAGCAAGGGGGAGAATTGCTGGGGAGAAGGGGAGGGGAGGGGAGGTGGTATTTGTGTCAACCCTGTAGGCCATAGAGGGACTGCAATAATCACATTAATTTTCTAAATGTTTCTAAATGTTTATTAATTTTCTAAATTTTTCTAATGTTTATTAATTTTCTAAATGTTAATTTTGAGAGAGAGAGAGAGCATGCGCCCAGGCAAGTGAGCACAAGGGGGGAGGGGCAGAGAGAGGGAGAGAGAGCCCCAAGCGAGCCCAGCACTGTCAGCACAGAGCCATACGCGGGGCTCGAACCCACAAACTGGGAGATCATGACCTGAGCCGAAGTCAGACACTTCACCGACTGAGCCGCCCGGCGCCCGGATCGTGTTTATGCTGCAAGGACGGTGGCAGATGCTACACTGGGAACAGACTCAGGGCGGGTGGCGGGCGGTGAGCGGCCAGCAAAGGCAGAAGCAGGCAGTGCGGAGGCTTTTGTAGCGCTCTGGGGGGCGGGGGCGACGCCACGGTGGCCTGGGGTGGCCGCGGCGGGACCGGGAGATGCTGGGGATGGGCTGAAGGTGCGGCTGAAAGGGTGTCCGAGTAGACTGGGTTCTGGGACATGGGACAGAGAAGGACGATTCAGGGGTGACTCTGCGGCCTGGCCTGTGCTGCTGGGAAGCCAGGGGGCCCTCCCCTGAGCTGAGGGCGGCCGTGTGTCCGTTTCCAGCGGCTGCTCTAACAAATTGCCACATTCTCTGTTGTTTAAAACAACCCACGTCCATCCCCTGACGGTTCTGGGGGCCAGAAGCCTGACGTCAGTCTGCTGGCCTAGAGCCAGGGCGTCGGCAGGGCTGGTTCCTTCTGGAAAATACGTGTCCTTGTCTTTTGTAGCTTCTGGAAGCCACCTGCGCTCTGTGGCTCAGGACCCGTCCTTGCATCAGTCGGCTCTGTCATCCCCCTCGCCCGCCTCTGAGCCCTTCCGTCCTAGAAGGACCCTTGTGATGGCATTTAGGATGCACCTGGCTGAGCCGGGGCCGCCTCCTCACCCGAGAGCCGGCAGCCATGTAAGGTAACATCCACCTTGGAGGTTTGGGGGATCAGGATGTGGTTATCTTTTTGAGGGGCTGTGACTCAGCCTACCCCAGGAAGTTACAAAACCCTTGGTTCCGTTCTGGCCAGATATAGCTGAGATGCCTGATAGATATGGAAGCCGAGATTCTGAGAAAGCAGAGAAAGAAACGCGGAGTTGGGGCCAGAGGTCCAGGCCGAAGATGTAACCGTGGGAGTCGTGAACGCACAGATAACATTTAAAGCCACGAAACCGGATGAGATGGTCTTGGGATCAGCATTTCACGACTCCGAAGAAGTCTCCCAGGAGGAGAGAAAGGAGGAGAAAATTAAAAGACCAAACCAGGAGGTCCAAGATGTAAATGTCAGGAATTACGCAAGCAGAAAAAAGAAGAAATGAAATTATCAAAGTTTAAGAAAATCTCCGCAAACCAATGGATATAGATACCCGATGAAAGACCCCCACCGGTTACCAGCACAGTTAACATGCGAAAATCCACCTCAGAGCACTTGACCTGGAAATGTCAGGTCAACAGGGATACGTGTAACACACGAAAAGCTTCTAACGGAAGAAGCAGGTGGTGTTTGGAGGCTGAGGCAGCTGAGTCGCTTCCGTAGCATCCCCGGAAGCGAGATGGACGTAGAATCAGTGCTTTAAAAATTCTGATAGTTGGTGATTTCCAACCCAGAGTTTGATGCCCAGCCAAACCACCAGTCAATTGTGAGAATAGGAAAAAGATTCAGGGGCACCTGGGGGGCCCAGTCAGTTGAGCATCCAGTTTCAGCTCAGGTCGTGATCTCACACTTTGTGAGTTCGAGCCCCACATCGGGCTCTGTGCTGACAGCTCAGGGCCTGGAGCCTGTTTTGGATTCTGTGTCTCCCTCTCTCTCTGCCCCTCCTCCATCCTTCTTTCTCTCAAAAATAAAGAAAACGTGAAAAATAAAAGAAAAAAGACTCAGAATGCAAGACCTCAGAATGTTTCCTCACGTGCACCCTCTCTTAAGTAGCTCCAGGAGGATGCACTTTGCCATAAAGAAGGTGTACACTCCAAAAAGGATGGTAAAGGGTTTAGGAAACAGATATTCCGTGCAAGAGAGGGGCAGGGACGCCCCGGGATCACAGCCGCGCAGCAGACTTGAGAGAACGAGACATAGTAACTCCCAGAAGAACCAAAAAAAAATTATAGAGGAAAGAAAATGTAATCATAACGGAGATCGTTTTGCTGTAATTAAATCTCTATGCTCCTTTGACCCCTTGCTTTCTGTAAACACATTCACGAAAAATACTAGGGCTTTCAGAGAAGAGAGGGTAAGACACCGACTACCCCAAATCTACGGAACGTTTTTAAGAGGCTGGGGCTGCTGAGGCATAATTCGTATACAATAAACATGTGCCTTTAGAAGCGTGTAGTTTGAAGGGTTTGGGAGACTGTGAATAGCCACGTCAGCACACTTCTGACTACCTCCCACCCTGAGAAGCTCCCTCCCACCTCGTCAGTCCCCCTCATACCGATCTAACTTCTGTTCCTATGATATTTCTGTCTGTAGCGTTCCAGAACGTGCTATGAATGGAAGCACACAAGAAGCAGTGTCTCGCGTCTGCCTCCTTCACTTAGCTAATGCTGTTTCTAGATGTATCCATTTTCCTCTGTCACTTTGTTCCCTTGAATGGCTGAAGTTCTACTCCACTGTGTAGATCCACCACATTCGCCATCAAAGGGAGGCTGGGTTATTTCACGTGAGGGGTTATCATGACTTAAGTTACTACGAATATCGACCTACACGTTTTCGTATGAACTTGTGTTTTCATTTCTCCAGGATAAGGGGTGTGTGTGTGAGAGAGAGAGTGTGAGTGTGTGTGTGCTGACATCAAATTTCATAAGAAAGTACTGACCCGGTTTCCAAACGGGCCGAACCACTCTGCATTCCCACCAATGGCGTCGGAGGGCTCCGGGGGCTCTGCCTCCTCACCAGCACTTGACATTGTCCGCCTGGCCCGTGTTAGCCTTTGCAGCAGGCGTGTGGGTGACGCTGTCGTATGATGATGATGATCTTTTCAGTGCTTCCATGCATCCGCGTCTCTGCTGAAGCATCTCTTCTCATCTTTCCCCCCACTTTTTATTGGGCTGTTTGTCGTCTTCCTGAGTTATGAGATGTTTACATGTTCTGAATACAAGTCCTTTAATAGATCTGTGTTTTGCATCTTGGAACTTTGTAAACAGACCCCACTAAAAACAAAAATGACACTGAAAACGCGACTCCGGGGGTCATTTCCCCTCTGGCATTCACATCTGAAACCCCAGCTGGGCCTTCCTTCCTTCGCAGCCTCAGCTTTTAGCCTTCTGCTTCCTTCTTGGATATGTTGACCCTTGAAGATGTTCACTTCTTTTTTTTTAATGTTTATTTATTTTTGAGAGAGAGAGAGAGAGACAGAGCATGAGTCGGGAAGGGGCAGAGAGTGAGGGAGACAGAATTTGAAGCAGGCTATAGGGGTTACAGAGCCCGCCATGGGGCTCGAACCCGCAAACTGCGAGATCATGACCTGAGCCAAAGTCGGATGCTTAACCAATGAGCCACCCAGGGGCCCCAAAGATGTTCACTTCTAAAAGAGACCAGTCTGGGGGCTCCTGGCTGGCTCACTCAGGAGAGCATGCGACTCTTGGTCTTGGGGTTGTGAGTTTAAGACCCACATTGGGTATAGAGATTACTTAACTTTAAAATTTTTAAATTTTTAATTTTACTATTTTTTTTAAATTTTTTATTTATTTCTAGGAGAGAGAGAGAGAGAGAAAGCGTGAGCAGAGGAGGGTCAGAGAGAGAGGGAATCACAGACTGAAACAGGCTCCAGGCTCTGAGCCGGCAGTCAGCACAGAGCCCGACGCGGGGCTCGAACCCACGAACCGCGAGATCATGCCCTAAGCGAAAGTCGGACGCTTAGCCGACTAAGCCACCCAGGCGCCCCTAAATTTTTAATTTTAAACACTTTATTTTTTTGGAAATGTTTATTTTTGAGGGGGAATAGGAGCAGAGAGAGGGGGACAGGGGATTCAGAGTGGGCTCTTTGCTGACAGCAGTGAGCCTGGTGTGGGGCTCAAACTCACAAACTGTAAAATCATGACCCGAGCTGAAGTCAAATGCTCAACTGACTAAGCCACCCAGGCACCCCAATAAATAAAACTTAAAAAATTAATATATAAAAGAGACCTGTTTCATCAACAACAAAAATATAATCTAGCAGTAGCTTTCTTTATAGATTGGAAAACAAAGTGTTTTTTATTTTTTTTTTATTTTTTTTTTAAATGTTTTATTTATTTCTAGGAGAGAGAGAGAGACAGTGTGAGCAGGGGAGAGTCAGAGAGAGAGGGAGTGACAGACTGAAACAGGCTCCAGGCTCTGGGCTGGCAGTCAGCACAGAGCCCGATGCGGGGCTCGAACCCA
>NW_027532162.1:793338-798588 GCF_008692635.1 Crocuta crocuta
GCCCCGACAAAGTGTTTTTTAAAATTTCATTTATTTATTTAACAGTACCTGCAAGTTATTTATTTTTTTAATTTTATTTTTTTTGAGTACCATATTACACACATTCCTTTATTTTGCAACTTGGTCAGATAATGTTTAGAACGAGCAGATGTTGCGCTGTCTGTGAATATTATATAATATCGTTTCTCACCCAGTTTGAAGGTGAGGCTCTTGGCTCCACTATTTTCTCCTCACGAAAGTACTAAAATGACAGATTATGAATGACTAGAATTGGTGTAGATTAAACACTTTGGTTTTTGGAATGAAATTTTCTTAATTCTTTTTTTTTTAAGTTTATTTATTTAGACAGAGAGACAGAGAGAGAGAGTGGCGGAGGGGTGGAGAGAGAGGGAGAGAATCCCAGGCAGGCTCCGCACTGTCAGTGCTAAACGCAATGCAGGGCTTGAACTCATGAACCGTGAGACCATGACCTGAGCCAAGATCAAGTCAGATGCTCAACCGACTGAGCCGCCCAGGCACCCCTGCAATGAAATGTTTTAATGTGAGGGAACATGTCTGCAGTCTCCGCGAGCACACCCTCACTTGCCCTAGACAGACGGCACGCGGAGGGGACAGAGGGGACCTGAACGACACGATCCCTGCCCTAAGGGAAGGCTTTTCTGTGGCGTTTTCCACCTTACCCATTTTCTAATGCCTTCCCGTATTCCTAAGGCGCTTTTTCCATTTGTTTGTTTTTTTACATTCCACAAATAGTGAAATGATATGGTATTTGTCTTTCTCTGACTTTTTTCGCTTAGCATAATACAGTCTAGGTTCATCCATGATGTCACAAATGCAAGATTCCAACCTTTGTTATGGCTGAATAGTATTCCATTGTATGTATGCATGTGCGTGCGTGCGTGCACGTAAGCATGCGCGTGCGTGTGCGTGCATGTAGGCATGTGTGTGTAGGCATGTGTGCGCGCATGTAGGCATGTGTGTGTGCATGTAGGCATGTGTGTGCGCGTGTAGGCATGTGTGTGCGTGTAGGCATGCATGCGTGTGTGTATGTACCACCTCTTCTTTATCCATTCATTTGTCAGTGAGCCCTTGGGTTGCTTCCACATCTTGGCTACTGTAGATAACGCAGCAGCAAGCGTAAGGATGCCTGTATCTTTTCAAATTTGTGGTTTCCTCTTCTTTGGGTAAATACCCAATAGTCGAGTTACTGGACCATATGGTAATTGCATTTTTATTTTTTGAGGAACCTTCATATTGTCCTCCACAGCGGCCGCACCAATTTACACTCCCACCAGCAGTGCACAAGGGTTTCCTTTTCTCCACATCCCCGCTGACACTTAATTGTTGCTTGTCTTTTTGAGAACAGCACTCTGACGGGTGCGAGGTGACACCTCGTCGCGGTTTTGATTTGCATTTCCTGATGATGAGTGATGTGGAGCACCTTTCCGCGTGTCCATCGGCCATCTGGATGTCTTCTTGGGGAAACGTCTGTTCAGGTCCTCTGCCCATGCTTACGCTGGATTGTCTGTTTTGGTACTGAGTTATATAAGCTCTTCACATATTTTGGATATCAACCGCTTATCAGATATGTGATTCGCAAACATCTTCTCCCATTCTGTGGGCAGCCTTCTTGTTCAGTAGATGGTTTCCTTTGCTGTGCAGAAGCTTTTAGTTGGTGTAGTCCTAATCTTTTATTTTTCCTTTTATTTCTCTTGACTGAGAAGACATACCTGAAAAATGTTGTTAAGGCTGGTGTCAAAGAAATTTCTTCTAAGGCTCTTTTTTTTTTTTAAATGTTTATTTATTTTTGAGAGAGAGAGAAAGTGCCCCAAGGCTCTTTTTTTGAATTGTTGGATTATTGCCCCTGACGACTTCAAAACACGAACACACAGGAAAAATGTGCCCACGAGAGAATAAGCTTCCTAAATTCTCCCACCAGAGTAGGAAGCCAGTCAATAATATTGAGAACTGAAAAATCAAGGAACCACAGCCTGATATTTACAAATAGGAAGATAACACACATACACACAAACTAGAAGAGTTGAAAGCATTCCCCTTGGGGTGCATGACTCAGAGATGGGCTTGGGCCTGCTGTTTTACACCAGAGCCTTTGCATACTACTTGCCTGGTTAAGAATCAAGTCAATGAGGGGTGCCTGAGAGGCTCAGTCGGTTAAGCGTCTGACTTCAGCTCAGATCATGATCTCACAGTTCGTAAGTTTGAGCCCCAAGTTGGGTTCTCTGCTGACAGCTCGGAGCCTGGAGCCTGCTTCGGATTCTGTGTCTCCCTCTCCCTCTGCCCCAAAAACAAACATTAAAAAATGTTAAAAAAAAAAAAAAAAAGAATCAAGTCCATAGATTATTTCAGTAAGGATGAGAACTATGTTTGAGCTTTGAACAACACAGGTTTGAATTACATGGGTCCACTCATACAGTTTGTTCGATACAGTATAGTACTGTAAACATGGCTTCTCTTACCTTATGATTTTCTCAAAGTACTTTCTTTTCTCTAGCTTACTTTATTATAATAATACAGTATATAATACAACATACAAAATACGTGTTAATCGATGTTTTACCTTATCGGTAAGGCTCCCAGTCAACAGTGGGCTATTGGCACTGGAGTTTTGGGGGAGTCAAAAGTTACAGATTATCGACTGCACGAGGGAGTCAAAAGTTACAGGTTACCCCTGCACTGCTCAAGGATCCGCTGTAATTTTAAACATAAAGAAAGCTAGGTATTTTGTCTCTAGTTTTGCACGTTTGGGGTTTGATTTGGAATTTGAATCAGGTCTTCCTGACTCCAATCGCTCTGTTACATGTAAAGAGCATTAGAAGCCCGTTTGGCAGGTGACAAGAAGCGAGTGAGGCGCTGTAACCTATACCTGTGCGCGCCTGCGCGCTAATTCCCCTCTCGGCCCAGCCAGACCCACCTTTCTTTTTCTTTCTTCCTTCCTTCCTTCCTTCCTTCCTTTCTTTCTTCCTTTCTTTCTTTCTTTCTCTCTCTCTCTCTTTTTCTTTCTTTCTTTCCTTCCTTCTTTCTTTCCTTAACATTTATTTATTTTTGAGAGGCAGAGAGTGAGCAGGGGAGGGGCAGAGAGAGAGGGAGACACAGAATCCGAAGCGGGCTCCAGGCTCCGAGCCGTCAGCACAGAGCCCGACGCGGACCCACGAACCCATGGACCCAGCACAGAACCCACCAACCATGAGATCATGACCTGAGCTGAAGTCGGACGCTTAACCGACTGAGTCACCCAGGCGCCCCCAGACCCACCTTTCAGTAGCAGTATTATTCTCCAGCAAGGCCCCTGCCAGGCCTTGATACATCCTTTACACCTCATTCGGCTGAGCCTCCCTCCTTGCTCAGCCAGGCAGGCTAACAGGTGGCAATTTCCCGTCAGGGTCACAGGGAGGCATGCCCGGTGTCGTCCTTGTTCCCGGGCATAAGCTCCCTGAACTTGTCCATGACTATCTCGGGCACCCGACACAAATCACACTAGTTGGTCACACCATCTCCACGTGCCAAGAGAGCCTACCCGCTGCCAGCTGCCTTCCTTGGTGTACAGATCACCCTGTTCTAGCTTGTGTTCACGTCTGTGCGGAGGAGGCTGAGGTGGGCGGGTGAGAGAGAGCACGCACTGCTCCGCAGCTGGTCTTTCGCTGTGGGCATTTCGAGGTCGGGCTGGCGTGCCTGGGCGCCTAAGGCTGCAGATCAGCCACGAGCATGTCGGCTCGTCCCAGCATCAGGGACCCTCCCTGCCTGGCAGCAGCGCCCCCCAGTACAAGGTATCAGCACATGCCTGTGTGGCATTCCCTGTGTGCCACACCCATCGCTTCCCGTAATCCGGGCAAGCATCCTTGTGGGAGACCCTAATATTATCCCCATTTTATTTTATTTTATTGTTTTTATTTGAAAATTTTTATGGTTATTTATTATTGAGACAGAGAGAAACAGAGCATGACTGGGGGAGGGGCAGAGAGAGAGGGAGACACAGAATCTGAAGCAGGCTCCAGGCTCTGAGCTGTCAGCACAGGGCCCGATGCGGAACTCGAACCCACGAACCATGAGATCATGACCTGAACCAAAGTTGCACGCTTAACCGACTGAGCCACCCAAGCGTCCCTATTATCCCCATTTTACAGATGAACAAAGGGAGGCACAGAAAAGTTGTGTAACTTGGCCAAAATTACACAGCGGGAACTAAGTAGCAGGTGGTCTAGTTCCACAGTTCAAGCTCATAGGTGCTCTGTGAACGTGTATTTTGTTAACTTCTTTATTGCAAAATGGATTCCTAAGCTCATAAAACAGTGCAAAGTGTGTACAGAGTACAGGATTTAAAGTCAGCACTGGGTTTCATTCTTGGCTGTCTGCCTGGGGAAGCCCATCTCCATGAACTGCACCCACCGCCCCTCCAAACCCAGTGGGCTTGCCCAGTAGAGTGCCCTTGGTCAGAGATCAGGGAGTAGATCCCAGCCTCTCCCGGTGGCGGCCTTGGACGGGCTGTATCACGTGTTCTCCAGGTCAGGCCTCCCCCGGGTGCCTCTCTCTTGCGGGTGGCCTCCCCCTCCCCCCTCCAGCCCTGGGGGCGGTGACGGTCTCCCGGTGCTGGCCCTGGAGCCCTGCACTCCGCCACAGCCTGTGGCTCCGTTACTGCCCCATTCTGGAAGCAACCTCCCTTTGTAAATAACCCTCCTGGAATTTCCCTAATTTGCGGAAGCCATCTGTTTTCCCACGGGCCGCTGACTGATGTGACGCCATCGTGAATAACGGTGGAAGCTGGAAGCACCTGAGATGTGGGAGAGCACGGGGAGGGGGCTGTTTAGGAGGCCCTGCAGCGTCGCGGCAGCAGGTGATGCAGCCGGCGCAGGGGATGTTCGGAGGAACCGTTACAACGGAGTGGGGGAAGGGCACGGCTAGGGTAGGCTGCTTGGGGAAGAGCAAACGCCCGCGGCTAAGTTGCGTTTACAGCCAGGCCTCGAACAAGCTCCCTGCGGGCAGGGAAGGCGGCCTCGTGGAGCACGGAGGACACAGATCAGAAACCAGCGAATCGTGGAGCGAGTCAGCGAGGGTCCCGGCCCAGCACAGACCTCCCTCCTTCCCACGGGGGCCCCGGGTGGACCCCAGGTCGGGGGGAGAACACGGCTGAGGCCTCAGGCCAGGACAAGGGGCCGGGGAGCCTGTGCACGCGTGCGTGCGTGCGTGTGCGCGCGCGTGCCAGCACCTGGCTGAGGCCCCGGGGACCCGGCTCTC
>NW_027532162.1:798615-798812 GCF_008692635.1 Crocuta crocuta
CCGTGGCCCTGGGCAAGTGGCGAAGCCTCCTTGGGTTTCAGACAGCACCTGCCTCACGGGGTCCCCGCGGGGATGAGCGGAGGCTACCGTGTGCTGAGCATTTGCTGTGTCGCCGCACCAGCAGGCCGCGCCCGGCGCAGTGACCCGGCTGCTCCGACCTGGCGGCGGCGGCGGCGGCGGCGGGAGGGGGCTCCGCG
>NW_027532162.1:798858-804101 GCF_008692635.1 Crocuta crocuta
CCCGCGCTGCCCTGTGCGGGGCGGGGGTGGGGGGCGCGGCCACACCCCCGACAGCCCAGCGAAGCACGAAAAACACACAGATCGCTAGCAGTGTTCTTTTCTAACCTTGACGACAGAAATACTACTTCGTGCGCTACAAGAGCGAACGCAACCACGACTGATTCACAGCCAACACGTGCGGAAACGGGTTCTCCCGGGGAACTGAGAGTGGAGACGGAGCCCCCTCCCCACTGTCCCCACCTCCACACTGTGGGGGAGGGGCTGGGGGCGCGCCGGCCACCTCTGGGGCGGAGTGGCTGGGGTAGGAGCTGGCCTGAGGATGGGTGCACGGGAAGGCATGCAGGCTGGGGAGCAGGGGCTCCTGAGCTCTGGCCCCTGGGGGGAGGTTAACCGCCCCTTGCTAGGTGTGGGGAGCCCTGAGGGCTGTGGGGAGCCGCTGGGGAAGTGGCCGGGTGTGATTTCCACCTTAGAAACACCCTTCTGGCCTTGGGCTAAATCAGCTGGGAGGGCTCACGGTAGGGTGCAGTGGGAAACAGGGCTGGCTGGAGTGCCGAGTAGACGGCAAGGTGGGGTGGCCGCAGGCTGGACAGAGGCAGGGGGTCCTGAAGCGTGGCCCTCCCCAGGGACGGCGTGGCCAAGCAGGACACAGCACAGGTCCTGCGACTGCCGGCTCCCCAGGCCTGGGTGGAAGCCTCGGGGGCCATCGCAGGGCCTCTCTTTCTGTCGTCCCTAGGAAGTCCCCTTCAAAGCACATCAGAAAGGAGGCCGCTTCTCCACATCCACTTTTGTCCTTAATCCTCCGGAGGGGTTTCTCTCCTCCGCTCCTTCCACCCTCCCCGTGGTGCCCTCTGGGCATCGGGAAACATAAACCAGGCCCCTCTTGTGCCCTGGAAACGCGCCAAGATAAAGTCCAGACTCATCATGGCCCCCAAACCCAAACTTGACCTTATCTCCCTCACTCTCCCCCCCCCTCCCGTGAGGCCCCGGGGCCGCCCTCAGAGCGGCTGTAAGTTCATTCCCTTCTCGCCCGCTCTGTCTCTCCCTTCACACGGCCCTCCTGAGGAGCCCTGCAAGGCGACCTTCTCCATGTTTCACTCCCGACTCAAATGTCACCTTCTTCTGAAAAAAGCATCTGTCATCTGTCACATGATCTGGCTTTATTGTTATTTTTTTTAAATACACTTAACCAGTGTTTGAAGTTAATGTGTGTTCTTGTTTATCATCTTTACCATCTTCTCCCCTGACCAGAATATAAGCTCCGGGAGCATAAGGCCTGCGTCCGTCTTGCTCAAGCTTCTGTCACCACAGCCGGGACCAGGGCTGGGCACCCGGCGGAAACCCGGGTGACGCTTGCTGCCCGAGGGAAACAGGTGCGTTGCCGGCTCTAGGGTGGCTGGTTGTGACAGGTGGCCCAGGACTGAGCACTTGGGGGGAAGGTGGTAGAGATGAGTTCTCCGGGGGGGGGGGAGAACCTTGAAGAAGAGGAGGGATTTGAACCGTGACAAGAATTGACAGAGTGCTTTTGCAGGGACGGGAGGTGGATGACTGAGGACTTGGAGGAGGGAGGGCCAGGGTTTGGGACAGCTGGCGTAGGAGATCTAGCTGTGGAGGGGCGCCTGGGGCTCAGTCGGCTAAGCATCCAACTTCGTCTCAGGTCATGATTTCACAGTTCGTGTGTTCAAGCCCTCAATTGGGCTCGCCGCTGACAGTGTGGAGCCTGCTTGGGATTCTCTCTCTCTCTCCCTCCCTCTCTGCCCCTCCCCCATGTGTGCGTGCATGCATGTACTCTCTCAAAATAAATAAACTTAAAAAAAAAGTTCCAGCTGTGGAGCGCTAGGGACTCGGGAGATTGCCTTGGAAGAGGAGATTGGGGCCGTGCTCTGAGGGCTTCTTGTTATGGACTGAATTGTGCCCCTGCCCCCAGGATTCATATGTTGAAGTCCTAACCCTTCTATATCCTCCGTAAGTGACTATTTGGAGATAGGGTCTGTAAAGAGGGAATCGAGGTTAAAGAGAGGTCATATGGGTGGGCCCTCATCCAATACGATTTGGGTCCTTACACGAAGGGGCAAAGCCACCCAGATGCCCACACAATGAGAACATTCCCAGCAAGGGCATGGCCATCTGTAAGCCAAGGGGTGAGACCTCAGAAGGTCTCAGAAGACCCAGCCCTGCACACGCCTTCAACTGGGACTTCCAGCCCCCAGGATGGTCAATTTCTGTTGTCTAAGCCCCCCGTTCTGTGATCTTTGTTTCGGCGACCCTAGCAAAGGAATACAGGTCTTACAGCTTTCTATATTTTAATTTTACATTGTAATATTCCATCTGGTTCAGAAATCAAACATAAAAAGTAATAATGACCAGATGATCAAGGTCAACATCAACAGCAACACGTCATGTTGATAGTTTGTGCCCTTGATAAGATGTGATGAAAACGGTGCTTTACATGGATGATCTTCCTCCAAAAAATCCCAGAACCTCAGTCTGATTATAGGGAAAACATCAGATAAATCTCAAGTGAGGAACATTCTATGAAACACCCAACCTGGGGGGTGCCTGGCTGGCTCAGTCATTGGAGCATGTGATTCTTGACCTTGGAGTCATGAGTTTGAGCCCCGTATTGGGCGTGGAGCCTACTTAAAAAAATAAAATAAAAATAATATTTAAAAAACCCACATAACCTGTACCCCTCAAAACTTTCAAGGTCATAAAAATACAAAGAACCTGGGAAATTGTCACAGCCCAGAGGAGCATGAGGAGACACGACATCTTAAATGTACTGTGCTGTCTGGATGGGGCCCTGGAACAGCGGACATTGGGTAACACTGAGGAAATCTGAAGAAGGTGTGGACTTAGTTAATCCTCATGGATTGACACAGGGGCCTGGGTTGACAGTGTGGCACCCTAATGTAAGATGTCAACAACAGGGAAACAGGCGGGAGGGAGGCTGTGAGAACTCTTAATATACATTATCTTTGGAATTTTTCTGTCAGCCTCAAATGGTTTGAAAAATAAAGTTTATTTTTTAAAAAGTCATAGTGAAAAGTCTCACTCCGATTTCTGCCCTTCGTGCAGCGACCGTCCCCACCCACAGCCACCAGTTTATTAGCGTTCTGTCCCTCTTTCAAGAATCCTTTGTGCAAACGTGAATCCAGATGGATTTTCTCCCTGAACGGCCTTTGGGTTTGCTTTGAAGAGCATTTAACCATTTTTTAAAGTGTTTTTTAATGTTTATTTTTGAGAAAGAGCATGACCAGGGGAGGGGCAGAGAGAGAGAAAGAGAGAGAGAGAGCGTGCGCGCACTTGAGTGGGGCATGCATAGGCGGGGGAGGGGCAGAGAGAGAGGAGAGAGAGAATGCCAGGCAGGCTCCGTGCTCCACGTGAGCCTGATGTAGGGCTCAATCTCACAACCACAGGATCATGACTTAGGCTGGGATCAAGAGTCGGACGCTGAACCGACTGAGCCACCCAGGCGCCCCTGCACATCTTCTTACGTTACACTGAAGTCTACATCCCACCGTCAATAGTGCTTCCTGAAGAGCCTTTTGTGACCTTTAGTCTGGGTGACGGGAGACAGGAGAGCCCTGCAGGGCGGGCGTGTGTGTATGTGACCTAGTTATGTCTGCGTGTGGGCTGAGTTAGGCTTGGAGGAGGGCAGCGTAGGGAGGCCAATTATAAACACACTTGGTCTGGATGGTGAGTGACAGGGCCTGGTGCGTGGTGGCCGCGGCAGGTGAGAGGAGAAGGACCCGCCAAGGAGCCCCTGGGGGCGGGGGCGCTGACCAGCCTGCCTGAAGGATGCATGGGGCCTTGGTGTGGGGGCAGGGCAGCCGCCGCTACCTGCACCCGAGGGTCCTACAGGCAAGAGTGGGACCCCATGTGGGGCGCCTGGGTGGCTCAGTAGGTTAAGCATCCGACTTTGGCGCAGGTCATGATCTCAGTCTATGAGTTTGAGCCCCGCGTCAGGCTCTGTGCTGACGGCTTAGAGCCTGGGCCCTGCTTCAGATTCTGTGTCTCCCTCTCTCTACCCCTCCTCTGCTCTCTCTCTCAAAGATAAATAAACATTAAAAAAAAAAAAAGAGTGGGACCCCAATGGCTGGGCTTTCCTTTTCAGAAGAGTGGGCTCACGCTGACCACCTCAAGGCAGGTGTCCCGTCTCTGCAGGGCCCCGGCACAGCCCGACCTCTGCTTGGCGTAGTGGGGCCAGCACCCACCCGCAGGGGTGATGAGCCTCAGCATGTCAGAGCAGGAAGGCCACCAGATACCACAGCATCTAAGCCGTCTCTGGTTACACGCAGAGAAACAGAGACCCAGAGAAGGGGTGCGAGTGGCCTAGGGCCACACGGGAGTGAGAAGCAGAGCTGGAAGAAGACCCAGGGTCTGTGACTTTCACCCATTACCTAGAGCCTCCTCTTCTCTCCAGACCCCACTCCCAGAAGAGATGTGACACGAGCCATCGCTGCCTGTGTAAGTTTGAAACTTCCCAGGTGACCCCACTTCGGAGCACCTACTGTGTAGCACCAGCTGTGCGGGAGCTTCTCACACATCATGTCTGACCCTCCCCAAATCCCAGGAGGCAGCCACTATTATTTCCGTAACCCCCCATTGTAGAGATGGGCAAATTGAGATAGAGAAGATGTAGCTTGGCTGGGATCACACAGTGAGGGCGTGGCACAGGCAGTGTCTGTCTAACTGGAAAGTCTACGCTCCTAAACAGTAATCCCCGTGGCCTCTGAAGAACAGGGTGGCTTCCCGTGAAGGCTCACTCCCCAGCCCCCCCCCCGCGGGGCCCCCAGAACCACACCAGCCATGAGCCTCTCAGTGGACAAGACAGGCTACCGATGGACCCTGACGCCCCGCTGTCGTCTCCAAGACGCAGGCCCTTCCCAAGGCGGTTCGTGGCCCTGGGTGTTCAGGACGCGCGCGGAGCGGCAGCGCCGGCGCAGAGTACACCACACACCACGTCCTCTAGTGAGGGTTCAAACGGCGGCCTTTGCCACACTCTGTTCGGTGCCCTGCGATGGGCTCTGGACACATGGCCCTGGTGGCGGTCACTCAGGCGCTCAGGCCACCGCGGGAGGTGCCACGCGAGACAAGGCTGTAAGAAGAGACCCGTCCCCACAGATGGGGCCTGGGCTCTAACCCGGGTGGCCCGACCGCAGGGACGCTGGCCCAGGTGGGCACCTGCGTTCTAGGCCGGGGGTGGAGAGCGGGTGCGAGCGCAGGAGGGCCGGCGGATCAGG
>NW_027532162.1:804120-837635 GCF_008692635.1 Crocuta crocuta
GCTCGGTTTCGGGGTCTCGCGGCGCCCGAGTGACCCCGGTGTGAAATTTGCAGGGGTCGCGTCCGCAGTCGGCGGTGTGTACACCCCCGTGTGGCGTTCCCACGCTTGGAACCCCGGATCTGTCCCCGGTCCTTCCCTGAATCTGAAATTGTGTGGCGTTTAGGAATTTACGTGGGGAATGGATTCGGAGAGCCATCTTAGGAATTCCCCTCGGCCGCGTCCTGCGCGCCCGTACGTGGTGCTTTTAGTGGCCTGTCGTCGCTGTGTCCTGGAGGCTGAGCGGGGTTCCGGGTGGCGGTGCCGCCTTTGTCCTGTCCTCAGGGATGCGTTCTGCTAGCGAGAAGGCGCTGTCGTTAGAGTTGCCATTTCCTCTACCTGCAGTCTAAGTCGCAGTGGGCGCTGAGTTGTCGTGTTTCTCATCTGGATTTTCTGTGAGATAAATGCCATGACTTAGGGGAAAATGTAGGACTGGTGGCACCCAGATGGGCGTATTGGTTTTCTGAGTGCCTTTATTTTATGGTAAAATTCTGAAACGCATTTATAGGAAAGTAAGAACAAAATCCTTGTTTCGACCTACAATTTCTACGTTGGGAATCCCATTTCTGAAGGAAAGCACCGTTTCTCTGCATTTTCAGCCTGGAGGCTGCTCTCTTGCAACGCTACACTCAAGGACGTNTGTTTGCAGGGGCTTAAGCTTCGACCTCACGGATCCGTAGATCCTTCTTTGGCATCAGGGCTTGTTGGGTTTCGAAACGTTGGGTTGAAAATGAATGATTGCCTTGTAATGGAAGGAGAGCTGGGTGAGGATCAGACGTCCGAGTTGGGTCCTGGGTCTGCTACTTTTTAGCTGTGTGACCGTGAACAAGTCAAGGTCTCAAGCCTGGAATTACCTCTAAAGTAGGAGTAAAAACACCCCAGTGGCCGAGGGCTTTTCCTGAGGATCAAAAGGATGCTGCACCCAGGGTGCTGGTCAGACAGAACGCCGGGCACCGCGTCTTGTTGGTGCTGCGGCTCTAATTTTAACCGCTGGAGATAAGGCATCCGGAAGCCGTTCCTCCTTCCTTCCTGGTTCTTGCTGGCCAGTGTGGAAAAGGCGGTATGGTGTTTGGAAATTTTGAAAGCAGGTTTAGTTAAATACCGTGCTGGTTAGTTGTACTCTGTACTGCAGTAAGGTTGGAGGATATCTAGGAAATTTTGATTGGCTTCATCATTGTGTAATGTTTAATTATAGATACCCTGTTAGGGACCTGGCTTACATTTTCCATATGGTACGCTGAGACATTTTACCTCCGTTCCACATGGTGAGAGTTTCTAGTCTCTTCCTTATCGTGTTTCTTTTTTAAGAAGTGTGCTTAGCTGGCAATTGGGAAATTTCATGATACTCAAAATAATCAAATACTACTTTAAAAAAATTAAGGCTGTTAGCTATTTAAAACACACTGCTTGTGTTTTAAAATGCCTTCTAGAAACATGGTATTTCTCCTAGTCTCTCTTTTGTGGCCTTTAGGTCTGTATTTCCTTCTTGATCCCTAGAAATACTACTTGTAGGATTGAGTCCTTCCTCTGTTAACACAGTTGGAGCTGGTTGTAAATTTAAGAGGTTTTACAGACATGGCATTCTTACTTGGTCCCATCTTAAACTATGTATCCAAGATGTAAATGGTTTTCCTTACTTGACTCTGAATTTGGTGTTCATCATCATGCTGAATTACCAAAGGAAGATTGGATCATATTTTGCATACTTTGTATAGAGTTATACGTCCTTTTTTCCTCCTACTTCATGTTGGGTTTTTTTGTTTAAAATTTTTATTTAAATTCTAGTTAGTTAACATATAGTGTAATATTGGTTTCAGGAGAATTCAGTGATTCATCATTTACATGTAACACCCAGTGCTCATCACAAGTGCCCTCCTTAATACCCATCACCCATTTAGCCCGTCTCCCCACCCACCTCCCCTCCAGCAACCCTCAGCTTTTTCTCTAGAGTTGAGTCTCTTATGGTTTGTCTCCCTCTTAGAGCAGTACTTCCTAATAGGAATGTAATGGGAGCCACGCAAATATGATTTTCTAGGAACTGCATTTAAAAAAGTGGTATTTTGGGGCGCCTGGGTGGCCTAGTCGGTTAAGCATCCGACTTTTGCTTAGGTCATGATCTCGCGGTTCGTGGGTTCGAGCCCTGCGTCGGGCTCTGTGCTGACTGCCAGCTCAGAGCCTGGAACCTATTTCAGAGTCTGTATCTCCCTCTCTCTCTGACCCTCCCCTGCTCACGCTGTCTCTCTCTCTCCTAGAAGTAAATAAAAAATATTAAAAAAAAGGTATTTTAGTAATGTTTTTTGTTATGTTACAATTTTTGTAATGTATATCAAAAGCATTGTTTTAACATGTAATCAATACGAAAAATTTACTAATATATTTTACTTTGTTTTTGTTTTTTTACTAAGTCATTGAAATCTGGTGTGAATCCAGTGTGAATCTAGTGAAGTTTGATATTTATAGCACATATCAGTTTATAGTAACACATCTCAACTGCTAAGTAGCCACATGTAGTTAGTGGCTGCCATATTGGACAACACAGGTTTAGAGTATATTTATTTCAGTTGTTTGAGAATTGGCAGTTAGTGTTGTAGTGTCTGTGCTAACTTTTAATTGATCGGATGGTTACTGCAGCACCCAGTCTCAGCTGTGGGCAGTAAAGGGGAGGGTATCTGGCCGTGTTCTCATCTGACACAATAAAGCCTTTGAATAAGTCTTCGATTTTCCTGTTACGCAAAGTTCCAGGACTATTTACTTTTAAACAAAGTTACATTTTGGAATTTTCCCTTATTAAAATAGTATTGTGTTCTAGTGTCTGTAATCATTCACCTTTTTGCCAGTGGATGACATTTTTAAAATGTTTTCCCAGGGCAGTCGGGTGGCTCAGTCAGTTGAGCATCTGTCTCTTGATTTTGGCGCAGGTCATGATCCCACGGTCATGGGAGCCGTGGTGAGTGTGGAGCCTGCTTGGGATTCTGTCTCCCTCTGCCCTTCTCCCTTATTCGGGTGCATGTTCTCTTTCTCTGTTTTAAATAAAAAAATTTAAAAATTAATAATCGAAAAAAAGGACTAAACTTGGGTCTCTTAACTCCCATTCCAGAGATGTTTAAAATAAATAAAACTGTTACAATAAACTATTAAAAAATAAAAAAAATAAAAATAAATAAATAAATAAAACTGTTTTCCTAAGAAGAAATGGGTTGTACTTTAAAGATTACTCGTTGGCTTGTGCAAGAATGTTAATAAAGATAGCCTGGTTCAGAGCATGAAAAGAATGAAAACCGTCTTGCTCATTGGTCAGCATCTTTCTTTTCAAAAGAGAGTGAGCATTTTGCAACTGGTAAAACTTGTGCGAAGGTGAAATATATCTGAGGAATGTTGCTAAGGATACTTTTTTCTCTTCTGGAATGTTGACGTGAGTAAATGAAGTTCTGTGGTTCTAAAGTGTTTTATTCATAAGGGAAGTACTCCGGTGTTTTGGCAATGTTTGCAGCGAGACTCCCTACCTACAGTAGGCACCACACAGTATGACTAGCTGATTCTACTCCTTTCTGTTCTAGGGGCCCTTTCAACATATTGATTATATAGGCTGTGGGTTAAATTAATTTGTGGTTAACATTTAGCTTTCATTAAACAAACATTCACTTATTTCAGATACTTCCTAACTATACAGAAAAAATTTTGAGGTATTAGGTCTTTCTTTCTTTCTTTTTTTTTAGATGCTTATTTTTGAGAGAGAGAGAGACAGACAGACAGACAGAGACAGAACATGAGCAGGGAGGGTCAGAGAGAGAGGGAGACACAGAATCTGAAGCAGCTCCAGGCTCTGAGCTGTCAGCACAGAGCCCGATGCAGGGCTAGAACTCATGAACTTGGAGATCATGACTTGAGCTGAAGTCGGACTTTTAACCAACTGAGCCGCCCAGGCACCTCTGGTCTTTTCTTTTTTTAAACTATCAGCTGTCATGTAATTGATAAAACGAACTGGAAGAAGGGAGAGTTAGGTTCTAGTCCCTAGTTTTTAGTAATTGTGTAAGCTTTGGACTTCATTTCTTTGGACCTCAGTTTCTCATCTGTGAAATGAGTTGGTCTTAGTGATTTCCAGCTGTTTATGGTTGCCCCAAGAGTTAATACATAGGTACTTTCACAAAGGTCAGTAATCAGGCTACGTCAAAGGTTGAGGCAACCTGACACTTGTTTTGACAGCCCTAATAGTAAACTTGTTCACGGCCCAAGTATCTTTGTGTGATAGGGCAGATAAGAACTCAGTAGGTGTTCACCATTATTGTTAATTAATAATTTAGTCACTTGATAGGCTTGAATTGTATCCTAATTTAGCAAACAGAACAATGACGACTAGAGAAGATTTAAAGAAAAAAAAATTTTTTTTAGTGTTTATTTTTGAGAGAGACAGAGCGTGAGTGGGGGAGGAGCAGAGAGAGAGGGAGACACAGAATCAGGCTTCAGGCTCTGAGCTGTCAGTGTAGAGCTGGATGTGGGACTCGAACTCACAAACCACGAGATTGTGACCTGAGCCGAAGTCAGACGCTCAACCGACTGAGCCACCCAGGCGCCCCAAGATTTTTTTTTGAAACTCTGGTTTCCTTAAAACAAATATTACAGGCATAATATTGCCATTTAAAATAATTCCAGGCTTTAGATTGCCCACAGATTCATAAAAAGCAAAGCAAAGTCTCAGTCACACACAGGTGTGTGTGTAAAAGCTTGTCTTACAGTTTTATTGAACTTAAGAATCGTCTGTACAGATAGCTCTTAAAGGCTGCAGTATTAAATGTGGCTCTACCTTCCTATAGCTCGGTTTGGTAATAGTGAGTACTCAGTGACTGGTATTTGTCATCAGGCATTAAGGCACTGTGTCATAGGTTTTGTGGTGGTGTCTTTGTTTTTATGGAGAACTGAGGCTCGAGAAGTAAAGAAACTTGGCTAAGGGGCTCCAGCTAATAAGTGGTAAAACGAGGTTTGAAAACAAGCTGACTCAAAGCCTTTGCTCCTGTCCTTTGTGTCGGTCACTTGGGAAGTTTGCTGTAGTCAAGGCCTTTTGCTGTGGCTGCTAGTGAATTGAGTTGGGCTAAATTTTTCCCCTTAATGCTCAAACAGAGCTTAATATTTAAAAGAATCCCAAGGTGAATCCTTTTTTAATGCCAGTATAGTCAACATACAGTGTTATGTTAGTTTCAGGTGTGCAATATAGGGATTCAGCACTTCCGTGCATTACTCAGTGCTCATCCTAAGTGCGCTCTTAGTCTCTTTTACCGGTTCCCCAGCCCCATCCACCTCCCCTCTGATAGCCATCAGTTTGTTCTCTGTAGTGAAGAGTCTTGTTTTTAGGTTTGCCTTTTTCCTTTGTTTTGTCTCTTAAATTCCACATATGAGTGAAGCCGTATGATATCTGTCTTCCTCTGACTGACTTATTTCACTTAGCATTGTACCACTAGCTCTGTCCATGTCATTGCAGATGGCAAGATTTCATGTTTTTCTGGCTGAGTAATACTCCAGTGTGTGTGTGTGTGTGTGTGTGTGTATCTTTTTAAATTAGTGTTTTCATATTCTTTGGATAAATAGTAGTAGAATTGCTGGATCATATGGTAGCTCTACTTCTCACTTTTTGAGGAAACTCTGTACTGTTTTTCCACAGTAACCGCACCAGTCTGCATTCCCACCAACAGTGTTCAAGGGTCCGTTTTCGCCAACACTTGTTGTTTCTTGTCAGAGCCCGATGCAGGGCTTGAACCCATGAACTATGAGATCATGACCTGAGCCAAAGTCAGACGCTTAATCGACTGAGCCACCCAGGCCCCCCTGAATTTTTAAGTTTGTTTTTTTTGAGAGAGCACGGGTGAGTGGGGGAGGGGTGGAGAGAGCTTATCTGTGCAGAGCCTGATGCAAAGCTGTATCTTACAGCTGTGAGGTTATGACCTGAGCCGAAATCAGGAGTCCAACGCTTAACTGACTGAGCCACCAGGTGCTCAGTGATAAAGTGATAAAGTCACTTTATCACTTTTTTAATAAAAAAGTGATAGTTTTCATCATCTTGAGTTTGGGGACAGCTCTGTTTAAAAATTTTTTTTTATTATATTTATTTTGAGAGGGAGAGAGACAGAGAGAGTATAGACGGGGGTGGGGCAGAGAGCAAGAGATACACCGAATCCCAAGCAGGCTCCAGTCCCCCAGCTGTCAGCCCAGAGCCCTATGCTAGGTAGGCTCAAACACACAAACCGTGAGATCGTGACCTGAGCCAAAGTCAGATGCTCAACTGACCGAGCTCCCCAGGCACCCTGGGACGACTATTTTAAATGTAAATGTAATTTTCCTTTCTCAGCATTCTACTTTATTTTTTTTTATTTCTAGGATAGAGAGAGAGAGAGAGAGAGAGACAGCGTGAGCAGGGGAGGGTCAGAGAGAGAGGGAGTCACAGACTGAAACAGGCTCCAGGCTCTGAGCTGGCAGTCAGCACAGAGCCCGACGCGGGGCTCGAACACACGAACCGCGAGATCATGACCTAAGCGAAAGTCGGACGCTTAACCGACTAAGCCACCCAGACGCCCCCTCAACATTCTACTTTAAACCTACTATACCACTGTATATGCCTTAGAGTTACTTAGGATTTTTAGCATAATAGGAACTTAAATTATCATCGTGTTAATTTGTATTGAAGTTATGTAACTGGTTGTCAACATGTGTTTTGTGTGTGTTTTCACAGATGGGCAATAATTTTCAGCAAAAGTTTGGTGGTATTTTGATGCCCAGAAGTATTGTTGCCATAGTTATTTCACAAGCAGTGGTTCTAGGGATGAACTTAGAAATGGTGATAACCAAGTTCTGTTGTCACACTTTCTTGGCCCAGTGGCTTTATTTCACTGCAAATATAGCTGTATGGCTGCTGTTCATAGTAGTTGAGAAGCAAAAGCTACTGTTACTGGATTTTGTAAAATAAAAATCTACCTGGTGACAGGTAGAGCATTAAAGGACCGTGAAAATGAGGTTGTTCTAAAATTAATAAATGGAGCACCTGGGTGCCTCAATTGGTTAAGCTTCGTACTTTGGGTCAGGTCATGGTCTCACGTACATGGGTTCAAGTCCCGCATCGGGCTCTGTGCTGACAGCTCAGAGCCTGGAGCCTGCTTCAGATTCTGTGTCTCCCTCTCTCTCTGCCACTCCGCTGCTCACTCTGTCTCTCTGTCAAAAATAAGCAAACATTAAAAAAAAATTTTAGGGGTGCCTACATGGCTTAGTCGGTTAAGCATCTGACTTTGGCTTAGGTCATGGTCTCACATTTGGTGAGTTCAAGCCCTGAATCGGGCTCCATGCTGACAGTATGGAGTCTTCTTGGGATTCTCTCTCTCTCACTTGTTCTGTCTTTCTCAAAATGAATAAACGTAAGGAAGAAAAAAAAATTTTAATAAAAAATTAAAATTAATAAATGACATTTGAAATATTAGTGTATAGTTCAGTACAGGATCTTGCTAGTAGGATTGTTAGTATACCTACAGAAAATGTTAACTGAAGTTTTGGTAGAATCATGATCTATAATGTATGTCATGATTTAACTGTCATAGCTGAAGCAGATGCAAAGGCCCTGTGGTAGGTCCACGCCCAGCATACTGAAACAAAAGGAGCCCTGTGTGGCTGGATCAGAGTGTGTGAGAGGGAGAGTGGGGGAGTTTAGGATCTTTAGGACCTTACAGGTTATTCATACAGGCTATTTTAAAGACAAAAGATACGGTGAGAAATTTCTATTGGAAGAAATGAAACAGTGGTTTGTTTTTTGTGTTGTAAGTTCTGAATAGCTGGCATTGCCAAGGTGTAGCAGGCGAGTCCCGGTGTCCATCAGTCCCAGGGTTCTGGCTTCACCAATGAGCTCTCTGACTTTGGGTGAAGTTACTTGACCCCTCAGTTCTTAAACTGAAGATAATAATAGCAAATTTATTGGGTGATTAGGAGGATCAGGTTGATTATTATGGTGAAAGCTGCGTGGTGTGTAGTAAATGCTCAGTAGATGTTAGTTGTTGGGGATGAGTCTCATTTCCTCTGGGAAGCCTTTACTACCTTTGCCTTGCCCAGATCTACTAGTAGGGATATTCAACCTGGTGCGTCTTTTTCTTCTAAGCTATAATTCATATACCATACATTCATTTTTTAACATGTACAATTAAGTGGTTTTTAGCATATTCATAAGGGTGTATGGCTGTCACCCCCTCTAACTCCGAACACTTGGCCTGAAGTGTCTTTGTTGTACTCGCCACACTTGCAGTTGAAACATTCGTTTCTGTGACTATTTGGTTAATGTCTGTTCTTGTCCTTGGCTGTAAGTTTCATGAGAGCAGATGCTGTCTCTCTCTGTTTGCCCCTTACTACCAGTGCCTGCCTAAGGGACCGGCCACGGAGTTGGTGTTCAGTGACAGTTTGTTGAATGAAAAGAGAAATCATGTGTATAAAGTAATTTGGACACCATTGTGAAGAGGGGTGTGTGTGTGTGTGTGTGTGTGTGTGTGAGATGGGGTTCACACTTGATCCTGTGGATGGTCAGAAACCACCAGACATTTTTAAAAAGTGCAGTGATGTAATCAGATTTGTAAGGAAGTGGGATAATTCTGAAGCCGGAGAGAATAGACTGCGGAGCCAGGGAGCCTGAAAAAGCAGGAATGGCAGTCAGGAGACCAAGTGGTGCAAGCCAGACTTGACCCGAGAGATCTGGTCAGTGGGTAAAAGAGCGCCACTGGAGTGTGTATGCGTGTGGCAGTGTGGGCATGATGGCTTGTGAGCAAAGACCCACGTGTAAGTGTGCGTGTGCTGGAGAGAGACAGGAAGGAAGTACAGTGGCTGGAGCCGAGGATAACAGGTTCATTGCGTCAGCAGCCAGGCTTGTCTTTCCTTTAAGATAGAGACCTCTTGAGAAGGAGTCTGTTTTAAGGGCTTAAGGGGACCAGTGACCTTCATTTTGGTTGTATTGAGCTCGAGATGTCTGCTGTATCCAGAAGGGGTTATGCTGGAATCTTAGGGAAAATAAATAAAAAGAAAAATCATTGGCCCTGTGTTAAGTGGTTTTTAACATTGTGGTTCAGGCATTCGAGATTGCTGCCTGGGTGGCTGTGGCGTACCACACCCCAGCCCTCCGACTTGTCAGTCAGCACCCCCCACCCCCACCCCGGGCCCCACGAGACCAGGCCGACCGCCCGGGGAGGGGCTGGCCTGGCTCCCCGCCCCTGTGCTCTCAGCGCCGGGCCGGCCTCGCCTGCACACTTGTCGTGGCCGTGTGTCTGTGTCTGCACTCCGATAGTTTGTGCTCTGCTCTTCCTCTGTTGCGTGTCCGTATTTCTTTTTCTTTTTTTTAATATTTTTATTTATTTCTAGGAGAGAGAGAGAGGGGGACAGCGTGAGCAGGGGAGGGTCAGAGAGAGAGGGAGTCACAGACTCTGAAACAGGCTCCAGGCTCTGAGCTGGCAGTCAGCACAGAGCCCGACGCGGGGCTCGAACCCACGAACCACAAGATCATGACCTAAGCGAAAGTCGGACGCTCAACCGACTAAGCCACCCAGGCGCCCCGCGTGTCCGTATTTCTAATGGCAGCCTTGAAAACAAAATCAGTAACTAATGCTTAACCTCACAAATGATCAACGTACAGACAGGTTTTTGTGGTAGAACTAGCAATGAGAAATGAGGTTTGGTCAAAGTGTGAAGAAGGATGAAGTAAAAATTTTAGGATTAACAAGGAAAAAACCTAACAATAGGAACAAAGAGTATTTTGTGATAGGAAACAGGTGTGCAGCCGTATAGCACAGCGGTTATCAGGTCAGACTCCAGAGCCAGGGTTTCAAATTCTGTATTTGCCACTTACTAGTCTGTGGCCTCAGACAAGTAATTTACCCTCGTTGTGCCTTATTTTCCTCTTTAAAATGGGTTTAATTACAGGATATATTTTTTTTAAAAATATTTTTATTTATTTCTAGGAGAGAGAGAGAGAGACAGCGTGAACAGGGGAGGGTCAGAGAGAGAGGGAGACACAGACCGTGAAACAGGCTCCACGCTCGGAGCTGGCAGTCAGCACAGAGCCCGACGCGGGGCTCGAACCCACAAACCGCGAGATCATGACCTGAGCGAAAGTCGGACGCTTAACCGACTAAGCCACCCAGGCACCCCCAGGATATATTTTTTAATGTTTTTTATTTATTTCTGAGAGAGAGCATGAGTAGGGGAGGGTCAGAGAGAGGGAGATACAGAATCCGAAGCAGCTCCAGGCTCTGAGCTGAGCTATCAGCACAGAGCCCGATGTGGGGCTCGAACCCATGAACCGTGAGATCATGAGCTGAGCCGAAGTCGGGCGCTTAACCAACTGAGCCCCCCAGGCGCCCCTAATTACAGGATATTTCAAAAAGCTGTTGTGAGGGCCGTCACATGCTGAGAGCATTCTATTAATATACAGAACAAGCACTCAGTAAATGTTGTTCTTAAGTTTTCTCTAGCGGCCACAAGCCTTCGTGGTGGCCAGGACACAGAAAAGCATCCCAAGTGCACTTTCTCCCGCTGAGGCGGGTCACCGGTGTCCTGCCTGCTGACAGAGCTAGCTACTGACTGTCGGGGCTAGAACAGACCGGCGGGGGGCGGGGTGTGCGGTGAATGGTTTGCTTTTCTTGGAAATTAAAGTTTACCTTCTCTTTCCAGTACCTTCTGTTTTCCAGACCACAGTTTAGAACCGGAATAAGATTCATTTCACTCAGTTCTGTCAGTGAGCTGAAAAGTTGCCCCCTCCTTGCTAGTCTCTACCCAGATGGCACCTTCCAGGCCACCGTGTATGAAATGGCCCTCCCCTTATGGTGCTTCGCTTCTCTTTACGGTACCAGTGTCCACCTGGCACTTACTTGCGGAAGCTCCCGGAAAGCAGGCTTTTGTTTTCGTTTCCCGCCGCGGTGTCCCCAGGGCTTGGGACACGGCTGCCTCCGGTAGGCATTCCGTAACTGCTTGTTTACTGAATGCCCTCAACAGGCATTTGGGGCGCAGCGCTTACATGCTGGCTCGGGGCCGGGGGCCGGGGCGCAGTCCCAGTCCCTGCGCTCCGCGAGCTCGCGGCGNGTTGAGTTTCCAGGGATGGGGGGGAGGGGCAGAGGGGACGGGAAAGGCTTTTAGGCAGAGGGTTTAACACGCACAAGACCCTGAGGTCTGGATCCGTGAGGTGCGCTCAGGGGGGCACCAGTCAGACTCGGGGGCCGTGTCTGAGCTGCATCAGAGCGTGCGCTTGATCCTAAGAAAGATATGAAACGGTTGAAGGTTTCTGCTTTTACCTGTAAAATACACACGACATAAAATTTCCCACGTTACCCGTGTTTAAGAGTGTAGTCCCGTGTCACCAGCACCCTCACACTGTGCCACCAGCGCCACCGTCCCTCTCCAGAGTTCGCGCACCTTCTCAAACTGCAGTGCCGTTACAGGATTTTAAGCTGAATTGTGAAGTGCTTCAATTTAAATTTTTTAAACCTTAAAAAAGTTAAAGTTGGTACTATGTCTAGAGTCTGTGGAGGAGTCTGTTAAGTCGTTGAAGCAGAAGAGCGCCTCTGAGCAGTCAAAGTAGTCGTGGAAGAACCTAGCACTGAAGCCAGTGTGTGGGCGACCCGACCCTCCTCAGGCCTCACCTCGCTGCTCGGGGTGGCACATCTCTGATTTGCCGGGCTCGGCCTTCAGATGCCGTATCTCAGTTGCTAGAGGGGCAGACAGACTGCTGGAAACCGTAGACACGCTTGGAGCACCACCTAAGGTTGGTCTGAGGGTGGGCAGCCTGACCTCAGTCAACACCGAAGATAACACAGTTACAGATTACAGATTACGCACAGGTGGTAGTTAAAGTTCCTGATGGTGACGAGTCATCAAGAAAAGAGTAAATAATATCGGTGATGTCGACAGTGGCTGGAATCATCATGGATGAGAAAAGTGTCATCTTAAAACCTTATTTGTGAGAATCTTTACATCCTTTTTCATGCTAAGCCTCTCAAATCCAGGAGATATTTTACACAGGGGCGCCTGGGTGACTCAGTTGGTTAAGTGTCCGATTTCAGCTCACGTCATGATCTCGTAGTCCATAGGTTCGAGCCCCACGTCAGGCTCTGTGCTGACAGCTAGCTCAGAGCCTGAAACTGCTTCAGATTTGGTGTCTCCCTCTCTCTCTCACCCTCCCCTGCTCATGCTCTGTCTCTCAGAAATAAACGTTAAAAACATTAAAAAACATTTTGCGCATCTAGCACATTTCACTTCAGACTGGCCACCTTTCAGGTTCTCACTAGCTGTGTGTGGCTAGTGGTCATTCCATGGACAGAACAGTTTCAGATTTTGGCTCAAAGGGATTAATTAGACCTTCGGAGAATGCTGTCATTCAAAAAAACTCCTCAAGGATTATAGATGGCTAGTATTTCATTAAGGTAATTAAAATATTTTTTTAAATATTCATTCGTTTTAGAGAGAGTGCGAGCAGGGGAGGGGCAGTCTCTCTCTCTCTCTCTCTCTCTCTCTCTCTCTCTCTCTTTCTCCAAAACAGGCTCTAGGCTCTGAGCTGTCAGCACAGAGCCCAACGCGGGGCTCGAACTCACAGACCGTGAGATTATGACCTGAGCCAAAGTCAGATGCTTAACTGACTGAGCCACCCAGTTGCCCCTATAGTAATTTTTATTTACCAATTTTTGTTTTTATATTTGAAAAAGTACTGAAAGGCAATATAATGTAGTAGTTAGAGAACATGGATTTAGGGGAAGACTGTCTGGGTTTGAATCTCAGCTGTCTCATTTCCTACCTATTTGATCTTGGATGAGCTACATAAACGATGTGTCAGTGTCCTTGTCTGTAAAATTGAGGTCGTAGTAGTACCTACCTCATTAGGTTGTGTGAGCATTAAATGAGTTGTTCGATAAAGAGAACCTATGGCAGTGCCTGTTGTATACTAAGCATTATAGATACATGCTTTTATCCCCAAATGTTTATTATCTCCAAAATGTTAAATGATTTTGATTCACTACATTTTAAAGACATTCTTGCTTTGGAGACTGCTTAATTTCAGATAGGCGTTTAACAAGTTTTCACCGTCAAGGAAAAAAATGACAATTGTAATTTGGTGAGGATGCTTTCTAATTGATGTCTTTGAGTAACTTTCCCGTTTGCTGCAACGTTGAGGCCGCTTAACAACCAAAGAAATAGTATGATTAAAGAATTTAGGATTATAATTAAAATTAAGAAAATGTGAAAAGATGATTCTGGTACCGTTACCATTAAACTCTCAGAAATACTCTCAGCACTACTACGTCTGGGGAGACTACCTAGTTCTAATTTTTTCCATTGGTCTATTATAACATTGGGTTATTTTGAGAGTTTTACCTTATTACTGTTATTTGTAAATAGAGTAGAGGAGTAACCACAGAAAAACCAAAATATAAGAGATCACTGTTTGGGAAGTGGAAGACATTTTAAGAGACGGTCCTTTATCACCTTCTGGAGGAAAGCACGGCTGGAAACCTCACCAGCTTGTGGTACGGGCACCCAAATGTTGAGTTCTTCGCCTGGGAGGAAACCGTACCTGGTGGGGGCCTATTTCATCACAGCCCTTTCATCTGCGCTGATTGACCTCCTACCCTGCTGTGTGGTCTACAGAGCAGTGAGACAGACCGTCTCTACCAGAACATGATCTGCCCAGCCCAGGCCCCCGCACCCACGGCCCTCTCCTCTCCAGCGAACTCCTTCAGCCTCAGCCTACACGGTGCTTCCTCTGGGAAGTCTGTGCCGAGGCCAGGCTCTCATGGCTCACGGCAGCTTCCCACTCTAGTTTCCTGCTGTCCCTTCTCTGTCTCTGCTCTCAGTTCACTGACAGGGGACACGTTGACTCTGTGTGCCCTGAGGCTGGCCCAGGGCCAGGCTGGGCTCCGTAAAAAATTTCCTGAACGAATGAGTGATTCTGTAAATGTGTCCAGTTCATGTTCTATACAGGCAAACACTTTGCTGCACAATATGGGGTTCAGATTCTTGAGCCTCTTTTGCTGCAGTGCCTCACCATAAATCAAACCAACCCGAGGGCCTGATTTTTATCTCCTTATGTGGTTGTTTACCTCTAGCATTGAACAAATCCTCAAATATCATTGTTAATAGAAAATACCTTCTGGTCCATTTGGTTTCTGATATTCCTTTTGGAGAGTGGCTAGTAATTCGATTCTAAGGCTTATATGTGGTAACTGGGAGAGGAAAATGGGACATTTTTTAGTAATAATAGTAGCTGGTCATGCTTTTGGTAGTGAAGTAAAAGTAGCTAAGTTCTATGACTATATTTAATGGAAAATGAACTTTTGTGATTACTTTGCCAGCTTTTTTGTTATGCAAAGACTGTTATTAAAGTCTTTTAAACTGAAGTTTTATAGTTTAATGATACAATAGAAGAACCTGTTTCTAGCAGTTTATGAGGGCTGGCTAATAGAGGAGAGACTGGTGCTGGAGATTACCGGGGTCAGAATTCCTCAATGCCATGGAGTCAGGCAGGACAAGACTATAAACTCAAGGGTTCTAGTTTTTTCAAACTCAAATCAACATGGGTATCTATGCAGAATCTCCCTGCTTTCTATCTTCTCCCCCTCCCCAAGTAGTACCTAGCATAATCTACATTGAGGTGTCTTGTACTTTTGCTTTGAAAATTTCAATTTCTTATGGGTTGAACCCTTGTTAGTTTATCATAAAACCACAGTGTATGATCTCTATTACTACAGAGTAAGAAGGGGTCAGGCAAATAACTGCAAAGATCCTTTCTAGTGCTGACTTCTCGTGACGTTGTATTAGAGCTGAGTAGAGAGGTCTCCGTGTGACAGGCCTCTGTCAGGGAAGCCCCTGGAGAAGCAAGTGGGCTCTGAGCCTGAGCTGCACGTGAATTCTCAGACCAAGAGAAGCCAAGTGACGTAGGCTGAGCGTGGGAGGCAGTCCGTGCTGGGTGTTGGGTCTGTACTTTCAACAGATCTGGCTGCCCCACCGTATGCCGGGGCGTTATGAAGGATATGAGTGGCCTAGTAGGGAAGAGCAACATGAAATTATTACATTTATTATTACAACATGTATTAACTTTCATTGTGTGCCAGCACATGCCAGGCGCTGGATACTTGACCGCACTCGTTTGCCGTCCTTGGGGGTTCCTAGCAAGTCTGGTTGACAGAAGCTCGCAGAACAGTTGCACGTAGGGCAGGAGCGCTTGAGTGTGCAGACTTTGGAATCAGGTCTGGTGTCGGCCCTGACCCTGCCACTTCCCAGCTGTGTGACCTTAGACAGTTACGGAACCTGTTGAAGATTATCTACTCTTCCTTAAAATGAAAGGAGCAATGCTTGTCTCTAAATAAATTATGGGATAGCCACATAGAGGAAATGACATATAGCTTTAAAAAGAGTGAAGTAGAACTGTGTGTATTCTCATGGAAAAATGCCCAAAATACAGTGTTGGCTGGAAAACCAATATTCCCCTTACTGTAGTCTTACCGTAAAAGAAGTAGAAAACATCCGAAAGGATATCTACCATCTGTTTAAAGTGTGGGTCACTAGGGGGACTATTTTTTTATTTATTTTAATGTTTATTTTTGAGAGAGACAGATGCAGGCAGGGGAGGGGCAGAGAGAGAGGGAGACACAGAATCTGAAACCGGCTCCAGGCCCTGAGCTGTCAGCACAGAGTCAGATGCAGGGCTCCAACTCTAGAACATCAAGATCATGATCTGAGCTAAAGTTGAATGCTTAACTGACTGAGCCACCCAGGGCCCCCTAGGAGAACTATTTTTTATTTCCTCCATTGTTAAAAATGTATATGTTAATTTGCCACCTGAAAATAACGAAGATAATAGTTAAAAAAGAACAAAGACCTTCTTCCAGGATTTCTAGCAGGATCGAACCATATTACGTGTGGAGAATGCATGAGGTCTAGCACATAATGTCAGTGAGTAGGTACCATCGCCACCCCTGCTGGACATGGTAGCTAACGAGGAAGCAGACCACAGAACCCTTGAAGGTTGATGTTGGGTCCTGTGGTTTGAAATTCCAAGGTCAGTTGATTCCTCAGGGTGGTATCTTGGTTATCCTGTGGAGCCCAGATCTGGGCACCAGAGTCCTCATGGTCCACAACCTTTTGCTGTCCTTGGATGAAAGAGATAAACCTATAGCTGGGCTTAGTGTGTGAGGTGCACGTGAACACTTCTCCATTCCTGCCCCTCACTCTCTCTGGAGAATAAAAACATTGTCCGCCAACATCTTGAAGTCAGGGAGGTGGTCGGCCAAGTTAGGATCCCTGTCCCAAGTGAAACTTGTGACTTTCATGGACGGGCCATGTTTTTGGAGTCCACCCTCGGTTGACCTTGAGCAAGCTATCAACCTCTTTTTTTTTAAAGTTTATTTATTTATTTTGAGAGAGAGCATGCACCTGAGCAGGGTAGGGGCAGAGAGAAAGAGGGAGAGAGAGAATCCCAAGCAGGCTCTATGCTGACAGCGCAGAAATCATGACCTGAGCTGAAATCCAGAGTCAGACGCTTAACCCACTGAGCCACCCAGGCGCCCCTATCAACCTCTTTTGATCCTGCTTCATCTGTAAAATGGGGGTAATGCTCCTACCCCTTTCACTTGTGTGTCATAAATGGTTCTTTTCCTTGTTCCTATTGAATGAAGAATTGGACAATACTTTTTTTTTTTTTTGAGGTAGGATTGGTGGGGCATCTTAGAAGGTTTACCTTTTCACCCGCTGGTAAAGTAGATAGTTGGAATGAATCTTCCTGGGGGAAAAAAATCTATTCTGTGAGTTTCTGTTTTCTCTTTAGACCTGATTTTTAAAAGATTTGATTCTTGGAGCACCTGGGTGACTCAGTCTGTTGAGTGTCCAACTTTGGCTTAGGTCACGATCTTGGCAGTTTGTGAGTTCCAGCCTCATGTCGGGCTCTGTGCTGACAGCTCAGAGCCTGGAGCTGCTTCGGATTCTGTTTCCCTCTGTCTCTGCCCCTCCCCAGCTCAAGCTCTGTCTGTCTCTCAAAAATAAACATTAAAACATTTTTTTAAAGATTTGATGCTTTGTGGTTCTTGTCTCTTGGGAGTTTGTTGTGTATGAAACAGTGTACTTTTTCTGAGGAATGCCTTCCGCGGGGCCGTACGTCCACGTAAGACGGGAAGGGTTTTGGTGTTTGCCTCTTGTCCCGGAAGTCTGTCTCTTCAGCTCCTGTTTTCACTCTAAGTAGCCATGTTTCGTTCTTAATTATATGGTTACCTCAGTTATCTCCTAATCAAATGCCTTGGACTTACACTTTTTTTTTTTTTTTTTTATAAAATCATGTTACTTAGCCTGCATTTTCCAGGATCCCACTGATATTTAGCGAGGCCCTCTTATAACATTTTCAGAGCATATTATAAGTTTGTTTTGTGATCAGCTGCGCTTTATAATTTGTATTTGATTATGTCTTCCCGTATCAATTTTGTTTCATGGTTCTCTTTTGTGACTTAATTTCAGCTCATTTCTATAATTTTTAAAGTCATGGGGGTTTTTCTAACTTTTTCAATGCCCAAAATTGTTATCACATATTTAAATAAGAGAGGGAGGAAATTAGATTTGAGAGAATATTGTATATTTGGCTTCTTACTAGACATTTTACAGACCTTCTCATTTAATATTATGTAAACAATGTAATGAAATAAACTGCTGAGAGGGAGCCAGCCTGCTGGGCTGAAAGTCAAGAGACCTGATTTCAGTCTTGGTTTTTTTTGTTGTTCATAAGATTTATTAACCTTGACAAATTATTTCCTTCTCTGGGCTTCTGCTTCCTTATCTGTAAAATGGGGGAAAGAGTGGTGGTTAGATTAGATTCCTTCTGGCTCTAAGATTTGATGACTAATCTTTATGATAGCTTAATTTTGAAACTCTCAGCGTGTCCCTTTAAAAAAAATTTTTTTAATGTTTATTTTTGAGAGAGACAGTGTGTGAGCACTGGAGGGGCAGGGAGAGAGGGAGACACAGAATCCGAAGCAGGCTCCAGGCTCTGAGCTGTCAGCACAGAGCCCGACACAGTGCTCAAACTCATGAACCGACCTGAGCCGAAGTCAGATGCTCAACTGACTGAGCCACCCAGGCGTCCCTCAGCATGTCCCTTTTAATTGAATGCTTACGAAAGTTTTAAGAAGCAAGTGGTCACTTAATCTAAAGTAACTCAGATTGTCAAAGAGGTTTTAATCTTTTCCCCCAACCAACTTTAGTGACTATTGAAGAAAAAAACGAGGCTCTTATGTGCTGTCATCTCAAATTTGCAGCTTCAGATATATGCTTTTAATAGGAATAGTATGAATATTACCGTAGGGAGCACAGTATTTTATTTTCGTGTCAAAACAGGGATTCTTGTGAGGACATCCTGGGGGCTCGGCCAACAATAATACCTTGACTATTTTTGAGATCAGAGGGGAAAGAAAACTATTTTGTGGCGGTGTGGGAAGATGATAAGACCAAAGGAAAGATGATCTGCCAACCTGAACTCGATTTTCTCTCCTGTTTGGATAGAAACAACCAGAGCTTTCAACTTGGTACGGAGCCGGGACTTGCCTGTGTTTGCTAAACCGAGTTGCTCAAGGTCCCTGGCCCTGTGGGGTGAAGGGAGAGGAGAGGACTTCGCCATGACCGGACAGTTCCCGCTTCAGACTCGTGAAGGCTTGGGCCTGACGCGGGTGTTCGTGCTGACTTTGCCCTCCGCACCTCCCTGGGGTGGGTTTAGTTGTAAGCTCCCTGTGCCTGCTTGCAGGTGGAGGGCCGGTTGGGGCGGGGGGGCGGTGCGCGGTGGTGGAGCAAGCCCGGGTTTGGACTTGGTCAAACTTGTGTTCATAGGTGGGCTCAGCTGCCTGCTAACTGTGGCGCCTTGGATGAGCGCTAAGCGTCTTTCTTTTCTTTTTTCCTTTTTTTTTTTTTTTGGATAGTTGATTTCCAGATGACATTTCACCAAATCTGGAACTAACACTCGATTTTTAAAAAATATTTGTCTATTTATTTTGAGAGAGAGAGAGGCACTGTTCCAGGCAGTCTCTAGTTGTTGGTGTGGAGGCCAACACGGGGCTTGAACTCACAAACACAAGACCAGGACCTGAGCTGAAATCAAGAGTCAGATGCTTAACCGACTGAGCCCTCCAGGCACCCCTTGATTTTTTTTGACTAGCTGATGCGTGCCGAACCTTTTTATACCTCAGGTTTCTCATTTGTAAAATGATAATTATTTTGGTGATTAAGGTCACTTTGGTTTCAAGTGGCAAAAACCAACTTTTGCTTTCTAAAGAAACATCTTGGAAAAGAAGGGCTTTATTGGACGACACCGATGGGCGAGCTGGACAACTGACTGGCCCGGGTGGAGCCGGCCGCCTCTGGTGCCACAGCTTTTCTCCCCACAGTCCCCGTGCATTCTGTCCGCACACTCGTCCGAGCCGCCTCTGCAGGCTCCCCAGCTTCTGGTCTGTGCTCCCTGCAGGATTCTCATTGTCTCCCGGATTCTTATATTAGCTGCCCGAGGGGCCTCCTTATTTCTGTGCTCTTTCCCCTCCATCTGCTGTCAACAAGGCAGCCAGAGTGAGCCTGCAAATTGTTGCGGTAAATGATGCCACTTCTTAGCTCACAGCCCTCCAAGGGCTTCCGAGCTCCCCTGAGCAAAAGCCTAATTAGTAGTTTACCTGTCATCCCCTCCGCTTCCCCCTTGATTTCTCTGTTTTCTCTGTTCGGGCCAAGCTGACTCCCTGGCGGTTCTGAATCTTACCAAGCGTTCCCTCTGCCTTCAGGCTGATGCACCTGCTCCGGTGCTCTTCCTTCGAGCTTTCTGCAGGTGTACTCTCACTTCCTGCCGCGAGGCCTTTTCTGACCCCTTATTTAAAATTAAAATTGTCCTTTTCCCAGTCTCCTTTGCCTGTTTTGTTTTTCTTCATAAGGTATATCACCACCCACCTACTATATTTTTAATCGACTTCTTTTTTTTTTCCCCCAGACCATAATCAGATGCCCACAAGTGCAGGAGCCCTCTCTGCATTGTCGATGCTGAATCTCCTTCACAGAGTAGGCACTCGGTAAACACTTGTGGAATAAAATACATTTTCTGTTGTGTTTTCCTTCAGTGAGCCAGCAATGGCAAGAGAGATGGGCATGTAAAGTAACCATGACCCCTGGGAACTTGCCCAGGTGTGAGTCTCAGAGAGGAGTGGAGAGAACTGCCATCTAAAAGACATCGCAGCTGGGGTCCCTAAGGTTGCCGTGAGGACCGTCACAGCTGGGGTATCGTTGTCTAGGGGGTGCTGAGGGAATGCTCATTCGTTTCCCTTTTTGAAAATGCATAACTTCCTGACAATACCAACAGTCAGAAATAATGTAAGTTATTGTTTAGAAAGGTAAAAATTTTGGTCATGTAATAATAATAAAACTTGTATGCAGCCTACTGTTTTAATAAAAGATGGAATACATAATTCTGTCTTCAAAAGGAATGGTGTTGAAATTTTGCAGATTGTACACGTGTTTTGTAAAGGTTCTTGGGCAGACCCCAGCTTCTGTATCTGAGCAGATCAACCGCAGGTGAATCTTCATGAGTCCACATCTTTATGAACCCAGGCCAGGTCCCCAGAAGAGGTGAATTCATGAGTGGGAAGGCTTCAGACTTTTCCTTTCAGCGTTTCTTTAGTGAGATAGTTTCTGCCTGGAGGCTCTTTAGGCTGTTGAGCACGCCCATCTTGGGTTTTGTAATGAATCTCTACAGTGCACTCTTAGGTTCATACCTACGGTGTTGTGCTGTTCCAAGGTATGTCTACATTATATGAAGTGAGTTCTTTCCTCATAAGAAGTACTTGGAGTTTATGTTCTCATCTGATAACTTTTGCTTAAAAATGGTTTCTTACACTTTCATCAAGATGAAGAACTTGAATAGTGTGTGTGTGTTTTTCTTAAGCATTAGTGAATTTTAGCACTGTTTTGTCCTTGAACTATTCTAGTAGAAACTTAAGCTTTGGAGTCAGATGCTTTTGGGTCAGACATTCTGGCACTTCTTAGTTATGTGTCCTTAGGCAACCCTTCTGTCTGTCTACAATGACAGGATCATCTTAGCCCCTTGCTCCCTAAGCCTTTTGGGAGAATCATATAATATGGGAAAACAAAGGGCCTGTCCATGAACATCGTAAGCTCGGAAATAATAGGTGTTCTTATTATCAACAAATTGTTAAAGTCCTTTTATGTTAAGGGTCTTGTTATAAATGTCATTCTCATTTTGAGCGTCTAAAACATTGTCAGTATGGAGGCTCCTGGCTGGCTTAGTCAGTAGAGCATGTGACTCTTAATCTCAAGGTCATGAGTTCAAGTCCCATATTGAGTACAGAGCTTACTTTAATAATAATAAAAAAAAAATCAACCGGCTAATATAAAACTTAAAAAAGGGGCGCCTGGGTGGTTTAGTTGGTTGAGTGTCCAACTCTTGATTTCAGCTTAGGTCAAGATTCCAGTGTCGTGGGATAGAGCCCTGTGTTGGGCTCCTCACTCAGTGTGGAGCCTGCTTAAGATTCTCTCTCTCTCTCTCTCTCTCTCTCTCTCTCTTTCTCTCTCTCTCCTCTCTCTCTCTCCTCTCTCTCTCTCTCTCTCTCTGTGTGTCTCTCCCTCCTCCCACCACCGCTCTCTCTCTCCCCTCCTCTCCCCCTCCCTCCCTCTACCTCTCCCCTGCTTTTGTGTACTTTCTCTCTAAAATAAAGTTTTTAGGGGCGCCTGGGTGGCTCAGTAGGTTAAGCGTCTAACTTCAGCTCAGGTCATGATCTCATGGTTCATGGGTTCGAGCCCTGCATCGAGCTCTGTGCTGACAGCTAGCTCAGAGCCTAGAGCCTGTTTCAGATTCTGTGTCTCCCTCTCTCTCTCTGACCCTCTCCTTCTCACGCTGTCTCTCTCTCTCTCAGAAATAAATAAAACATTAAAAAATTTTTAATAAAATAAAAAAATTTTAATATTTAATAAAACTTTAACAAAATTGAGGTTATAGAATAAAAGTCCAAAAGAGGGATGCCAGCTTGGGTCAATCAGAAGACCATTTTACTCTTGATCTCAGGGTTGTGAGTTTGAGCCCCACGTTGAGTATAGAGGATAGATAGATAGATGAACTTTAAAATATGTCAATACTAGCAGAATTTGAAAAAGGAAATTTGTAGCTCTGTATGTATGCCACCTCTAAGAAGAAGCTTTGCTGGTATAAAATATGAGCAAGAAGGCATTTATTGTGGACACTTAAAACGTTGAGGTTTTACTTTTTAAAGTTATTCGGAAAGCTTAGGCACCCTTTTTTTTAATGACAGTTTTGTGTGGAGATGAGTAAATTAATATTTAGTTTTTGTTTTCATAGTGATTTCTAGATCCTGGTTACAGTTGTTATTGAACAGTGCTAACACTGAACTTTTCTTCCACGGAACTCACCGGATTAGGGGAAATGTTATCTGCCGTATCAGTCTGCTGTAACAACCGTGGTCTGTCTGGTTTCATTAGGACGTCTTATCGTGGCTCATATCATTAGTGACTGGATTTAGATTCCACAAGGCTCAGGGGACATCTGTTTAAGTATTTTTCCTTTGTAAATGGCACAGATAAACTCTAGGCAGTGGGACTTTTGTTTTCCACACTTCACTTTTGCTTAGTTTTCTAAAGATGAGAAACATTTTGAGAATGGTAACTGAAAGCGTTATAAGCAAATTCAAAGTGGGACCATGGTTTGCAAGAGCTGAAAGAGAAAATGGCCAACCATCTGGAAAAAGATAGAAGAGTATTACTGGACTTGCATTCCCTTTGCAAACTATTCTGATTAAAAAAAAAAAATTAATGTTTTTATTTATTTCTGTGAGAGACAGCTTGAGCCGGGGAGGGGCAGAGAGAGAGGGAGACACAGGATCTGAAACAGGCTCCAGGCTCCGAGCTGTCAGCACAGAGCCTGACACGGGGCTCGAACCCATGAACCGTGAGATCATGACCTGAGCCAAAGTCGGACGCCTAACCGCCTGAGCCCCCAGGCGCCCCGCACTATTCTGATTTTGTGTCATGAGATGGACAGAATTGACTGTGGTATGTCTACACACATGAGGATATTGAAGTTCTTCAGAGACATTATTTTGCTAAATATCTTGTTGTTTTAAGTTTTTTTTCCTTCTGACAAAAGAATTAGTACTTTTGATACTAACACATGAAAAAACAGAATTTGTACAGCTATAAAGGTTTATTATTTGATAAAAGAAAAAATATACAAGGAGATAATTTGTATATTTAATGCTTTTCCATTGGGAAAAATATTTTCCTGATTGTATAGTTATAATTGGCATAGCTAGACATTTTCTTTTCCTTAAGGAACAACTATCCTAATATGTAATTCACATACTGTAAAATTCACCCTTTTAAAGCACACAGTTCAGTGGTGTTAACATATCCACCGCATCGGTAGCCGTCACCACCGTGCCTAGTTTTAGGACATTGTTACCACTCCACAAGGACACCTCTGCCCCACCCCCGGCCGATGGCCTCCTTTGCTTTCCATCCCTATAGGTTTGCCTAGTCCAGAGGGTTGGTGTAAACGGAATCATATAATGTGTGACTTTTGTATCTGGCTGCTTCAGATTTATGAGCCCGGGCATAATCTTTTTAACGTTCATCTGTGTTGTAGCGTTCACTCCTTCTTATGGCCAAGTAATATTTCATTCTAGAAATCCACCACATTGGTGTATCCGTTCATCAATTTGGGCTGTTTACATTTTTTGGCTGCTAGGAATAATGCTGCTGTAAACATTTCTGCTCAAGTTCCTGCGTAAGAAAACGTGTAGGACATGTTTTTTTTTGTTTGTTTTTCTTCCTAGGAGAGAGAGACAGCATGAGCAGGGGAGGGTCAGAGAGAGAGGGAGTCACAGACTGAAACAGGCTCCAGGCTCTGGGCTGGCAGTCAGCACAGAGCCCGACGCGGGGCTCGAACCCACGAACCGCGAGATCATGACCTAAGCGAAAGTCGGACGCTCAACCGACTAAGCCACCCAGGCGCCCCGTAGGACATGTTTTTAATTTTGTTGGCTGTGTACCTAGTAGTAGATAGGTAAATTTAAAAAATACATATAGGAATATATTTTCTTGAACTTTGCAAAGAAATATATAGACGGAGGAAGTCTTTTTTTTTTTTTTAATTTTTTTAATGTTTTATTTATTTCTAGGAGAGAGAGAGAGAGAGACAGCGTGAGCAGGGGAGGGTCAGAGAGAGAGGGAGTCACAGACTGAAACAGGCTCCAGGCTCTGAGCTGGCAGTCAGCACAGAGCCCGACGCGGGGCACGAACCCACGAACCACGAGATCATGACCTAAGCGAAAGTCGGACGCCCAACCGACTGAGCCACCCAGGCGCCCCTGGAGGAAGTCTTATTCTGAGGATTTGGGGGTATATATAACTTTAGTTTTTGAAAGGTAAAGAAAATTTAATTTGCACACTTACATGGTTTTAGCCGGATAATCTTTATAGTTAGTTGAGTAACTAGAAAAAATGCATGTTTCTTTGTTTTGGTTCCCTTGTATAATGATTAACTTGGCATTTCAGATAGTTTCAGATATAAGCACTAGATTGAATTTAGCTAACTGAGAAGTTATATAATGGAGAATAGAAGTAAGACAGGTGTAATTAAAATGTTTGCTCTTTCATTTTTTATTTTGTAGCCAGCGGGTTAGTGCTTCAGAGCAGAGCTGGGGAGTCAGACTGGGGTTGCATCCTGCTCTGGTATGAATTAGCTCAGTGACCTTGGACAAGTAATTTAACCTCTGCACACCTTTCCCTACTCTGTAAAATGAAGGGCACATGTGTCCTGCAGAGTTCGTGTGAGAATGGAGACTGTGTGGAGTGGATGTCAGTGCCGCGTAACCCGATAAACAGGACGGAAGTGGAGTGATTGTTCACTTCGTTGGGTTTCATGAGGCCCTGAGAAGCGGTATCTTTTAAACTACTTAGACCATGAGCCACACTAAGAAGTACCTTTCACAGGGTGACCCAGTCTTACACATCTTACACACACACCTCTCTGTATAAATATATGTAGTCAGAATTTCAAGGGAACACATGTTTGCCCTTACCATCTGTAGTGTATTGTTTCATTTTTTATTTTAAGTTAATAGACTTTATTGTTTTAGACCAGTTTTAGGTTTACAGAAAAAATTGAGCCCCAGCAGTTTCCTGTCATTAACATCTTGCTTTCGTGTGCTACATTTGTTACAATTGATGAACTAATGTTGATAAATTGTTACTAAACTAAAGGCCATAGTTTACACAGGGGTGCACTCTTTGCACAAGTCTGTGGGTTTTGACAAATGGGTGATGTTATTTATCCGCTGGTACAGTATCTCAGAGTATGGGTACGTCCCCTCAGCAACTGCTGATCTTTCTACTTTCTCCACGGTTTTCCCTTTTCCAGAATGTCATATAGTTGGGATCATACATTGTGTAGCCTTTTCAGATTGGTGTCTTTCACTTAGCAGTATGCATTTAAGATTCCTCTGTGTCTAAAATCTTAAAAAATTCCTCTACATCTTTTTGTGACTTGACAGCTGTCACTTTTTATCACTGAATAATATTCCATTGTCTGGATGGACCACTGTCTGTTTATCCGTTCACCTCCTGAAGGACATCTTGGTTTTGGCAGTTAGGAATGAAGCTGCTGTAAACATTCCTGTATAGGTTTTTGTATGTAAGTTTCAAACCCATGTGAGTAAATATTGTGGAGCTCAATTGCTGAATCATATGGTGAGAGTACGTTTGCTGCCAGGCTGCCTTCCAAAGGGTGACTGCACCATTTTGCATTTCCGACAGCAAGCTCCCTGCTCCATGTCCTTCCTGGCATTTGGTGGTGTCCGTGTTTTGGGGGCTGGCTGTCCTAATAGGTGTGTGGTGTCATTATTATTTGAATTTGCAACTCCCTAGTGATCCAGGGAGTTGAGCGGCTTTTCTGCTTATGTGCCATCTGTAGGTCTTACTTGATCTTTGTCCATATTTTAGTTGGTTTGCTTATTAAGTTTTAAGAGTTCTTTGTATATTTAGGATGTAAGTCCATTATCAGGTATGTATTTTGAAATATCTTCTCCCCGTCTGTGGTTTGTTGTTTTGTCCTCTTAACACTGTTTTATATTTTTATGTTCCATTCCATTAAAATCCAAAACTGGCCTTTGGGCACTAACTGATTTTAGAGCCTCCTGGTAGGTCACAACCTGTGGTTTGAAAATCTGTGTGTGTTCAGCGTCCCTAATGCCCACATGGAAGGTGTCAGCACAGCAGCTTTCATACTAGGTAGTGATTCCCGACATTGATCAACAGGAGTTCAGAGTTGATGCTGCCCTTTTTCTATTGCAGAGGATTCTTGTTTTTAAAAAAATGTTATTGTTTATTTTTGAGAGAGAGAAAGAGAGAGAGAGAGAGAGAGAGAGAGACAAAGCGTGAGCAGAGGAGGGGCAAAGAGAGGGAGACACAGAATCGGAAGCAGGCTCGTCTCTGAGCTGTCAGCACAGAGCTGGATGTGGGACTCAAACTCACAGACCGTGAAATGACCTGAGCCAAAGTCAGACGCTTAACTGACTGAGCCACTCAGGTGCCACAAGATTCTCTCTCTCTTTTTTTATTTTGTTTATTTAGTTTGAGAAAGAGAGAGAATGAGGGAGGAGTAGAGAGAAAGGGAGAGAGAGAATCCCAAGCAGGCTCTGCACTGCCAGTGTGGAGCCCAGTGTGGGGCTTGAACTCAGGAGCCATGAGATCATGACCTGAGCTGAAACCAAGAATTGGACGCTTAACCGACGGAGCCCCCCAGACACCCCTATTGTAGAGGATTCTTTAAGTCTTAGTGAATAGATTGAATTGGTCAGCTGCATCACCCACCTCCGCACCTGGTAGTAATGATATATCTAAGCATTATGGAAAGTTTTGTGAATTTTGCATTTCTACACAGTTTTAGACATACTTCCTTTATATGTATATACTTTAAATAGCGAAGAGATTAATAAGGTGAAAGGAAGCTAAGGTGTATATTTTGTATTCCTGGGGATAATATATAACCCAGATTTCACCAATTCAGGTTGGTGAGAGGGAATTTTTGTATGATGGAATGTATACTTCTTAAATGTTTCATTATTAAAGCAAATAAAAACAGTGATTTGAACTAAACAGAATTGATATGGTTATTGAGGATCTAATTTAATAGACATTTAACTCTGAATAGACGCGCTTCAGGTATTTAAATGTATCTGTCCCCTGAGGAGGGTTAAAGATGTAGCCCCTCAGGTCTGTAATTCTCATTTAGTAGGAAAAAATCCTGTTGCTCTCCAAAGGCCAGTTCTGTTGTATTCCAAAATAATGCAAATCTCAGTTTTGGAAATTGAACTTAACATGATCTTACTAAACGATTCCTCTGTTTTCTTTGGAGTTCATCTTGTTCCTCCCAAACGTTCTGGGGGCAGGGAGCACTCGCTGCCTGATGCTCTGCAGTGCCCCCTTGTGGGAGAAGGGAAGGCTTTAACAGGGGACGGCCATGCAGTCTCCGGGTTTGTGTGAATCTGCCCCGTGTTACACGTATGTATAGGCTCCTGACTTTGATTTTTTTAAAATGTTTTTCTTCTCTCTGATGTGGACTAATTTACTGATTAGAAGGATAAAATACTCGCAGCCTTTTTCTGTAGAGACCTTGAAGATGAGAAGGTGGGTGCCTACCTTTATAACTCAACCTATTGAAAAAAATCGGGGGGCACCTAGGTGGCTCAGTCGGTTAAATGTCCAACTCTCGATTTCGGCTCCAGTCATGATCTCACTCAGTCTGTGGGTTTGAGCCCCGTGTCAGGCTCAGAGCCTGCTTGGGATTCTCTCTCTTCTCTCTCCCTTTCTCTGCCCCTCCCCGGCTTGTATGTGTGTGCTTGCGCTCTCTCTCTCTCGCTCGCTCGCTCGCTCTCAAATAAGTAAACCTAAAAGAAAAAATTATATATAATTGGAGAAGTCTATCGAGTGCCCCCTATGTTCTGGGCACTCCTGCAGGCACTAGTGACACAGCAGTGAACTAAAATTCTTGTTCTCAGCTTTCGTCCCAGGAAGAGGATGAACATAAGTCTGTAACCTAGATTAGGTGGTGGTGAGCGCTAAGAGGAAAGGAAAAAGCAGTATGGTAAAAGGATTGAGTGACAGAATAGGGTTATTTTAGATCGATCGATGAGGGAAAGCTCCTCCGATAAGGTGACACTGGGACAGAGGCCTGAAAGAATAATACAGTCATGTTAGTAGCTGGGGGAAGAGTAGTTGAGGTATAGAGCAGCCAGTGCAAAGGCCCTGAGGCAGAAGTTGGCTTGCTCTGTTGGAAGAACAGTGAAAATGTGTTCTTTCATTGTGGCTGGAGCAGGGAAGTAAAGGGAGGTGTACAGTTAAGAGGTAAGATCCAGGTGGTGTGTGTGTGTGTGTGTGTGTGTGTGTGTGTGTGTGTGTGTGTGTGAAATACAGATCATGTAGGACCTTGGAATTTATTCGGAGAGAGGTAGGAAACTACTCGAGGGTATTGAGCGAAGTGATATACCTGAAGGGCAAGAGTGAAAAATGGACCAATTAAGTTGCTCTTGCAAGTGTCCAGCTGAGTGGTAGTGGTGGTTTGGGCCAGGGTAGTAGCAGTGGAAAAGAGCGGTCTCATTCGGGCATATTTTGAAATGAGAGGCGACAGGATTACTAATGTGTTTGTGGGGAATGGGAGAGAAGGTGCCTCCCAAGTCTGTCTTATTTTATGCTCCTTGCTCTGTGTGAGTGGATAAGGGCTCCCTGGCATGTGTTTTTCAGCCTTTGAGAGGCTGGTTTAGGGAAGTGGGATGAGGCATTCAGAGCGATGTCTTAGACTTAATTTTCCTTAAAACCCTAAGGTTTCTGAGGTTTTAAGTTGGTGAATTGGTGAACAGTGTTGCAATATGCTAGGGTCAGAAACGAGCTACTGTTGATTCTCATATTGGGACACACAGCCCACTAGAAAATGGAAGTAGGTGAGGTTGGTGAGCTAAAGGGTCTCCTATTGTAGCTGAGCGGGTGGGTGAGGGCCAGCAAACCCGCGGAAGCATTGTCCTAAAGCACATATCCTGTCCGTGTGGCCTGTGAGCTGCTGCTGAGAAGCATGACCTCCGTGGCTTCCTCAGGCGGGCACAGCAGAATCCATGGTCGAGCCAGTGACAGAATTTGACTTCTTTCAAGCTTCCTTATGAGCACGACCCTGACCTCCAGAGTCACTTGCTCTACCGACTGAGCCAGCAGCTGCCCCAGTACTTTGTTTCTTTTTATGGCTGAATAATACTTGTTGCGTGATAGATATGTCACATTTTATTCATCCATTTATTGGTTGGTGGACATTTGGGTTGTTTCCTCATTTTGGCTATTAATGCTGCTATGAACACTTACATACAGGACTTTGTACTGACATAAATTTTTATTCTTTTGGGTAGCTAGGAGTGGAATTGTGAGATCATATGTAAATATGTGTTTAACATTTTTATTTTTTAAGTTTGTTTATTTTGAGAGAGAGAGAGAACCTGTGCACGCACACACATGTGGGGGATGGGCAGGGAGAGATGGAGAGAGAGAGAATCCCAAGCAGGCTCTGCACTGTCAGCACAGAGCCTGATACGGGATTCTAAACCACGAACCGTGAGATCATGACCTGAGCTAAAGTTGGATGCTTAACCAACCGAGCCACGCAGGTGCCCCAAGAAAATTCTTTAAATACCCAAATTTGTAAACATTTGAAAGGATACATGTAGATATGTAAATTAGTGGTTATTGGTGGTTAGCTTATTTTCTTTATGTAGCTCAAATATTCTTTTTTTTTAATTTTTTTTTAATGTTTTTATTTATTTCTAGGAGAGAGAGAGAGACAGCGTGAGCAGGGGAGGGTCAGAGAGAGAGGGAGTCACAGACTGAAACAGGCTCCAGGCTCTGAGCTGGCAGTCAGCACAGAGCCCGACGCGGGGCTCGAACCCACGAACCGCGAGATCATGACCCAAGCGAAAGCCGGATGCCCAACCGACTAAGCCACCCAGGCGCCCCTATGTAGCTCAAATATTCTTGAACGGGAGGATAAAGTGACCTCTCAGGTGGGTTGATGGGGTTATATACAGTTATCTGCTGGCTAGTCCGCCTTTGTTTACTGCGCACCTTTCCTGTGTCCAGCACTGTACTCAGGGTGTGATTTCAGTGGCCTTATAATAGTTTTGGGATTTTTGGATTTTTTTTTTTAAATAAATATACACGCAGCTGGAGACACACTTAGCTGCTTTCAGAGCCTGGTAATGGGCCACAGCCCACTCCCATGAGTCACTCACAGCGATCTGGTAGAGGATGTAAGCCAGAGAGCGTCCATTTTTCCATGTAAGATTGTCGCCCTGGAAGTAGCCGCAGTCTGTCATAGGAAAGAGGCTGCCTGTCAGGCCGGGTCAGGAAGGGCAAACACTGCAGTCAGGAAAACTTCCAAGAGGCGGCGGATGTTCGGGGGTGACTGAGGAGGGGGCGCAGGGCCAGCAGGATCTGTGGGTGGGACTCGTCCAGGCAGAGGGACGGTGTGCGGCGGGCGTCGTGTCGTCACAGGCTGGATTTGTGACCGCGTGCGGCGTAGATCTCTGCACGGCGTTCTCATGCAGGTGACCAGATCGTATATCTCCAGCATATTCATTTGTAGGAAGGATAAGCCTTTTCTTTTTTCCTGTCCTTGTTTTCTTTAGTTCCCCTGATCCTACCGGTTTCATGTCTGTCTTATACTTACTATCAAGAGAGAAAAAAATACCACCTGTTGGATTGTGACATGCTGTCAGCTGTAAGATACGTTGTGATTTCAGAGATGTTAAAATGTAAACAAAACAGAAAGTGCTTGTAGGATCAATATGCTACGGTATTTGTGTTGGAGGTGTTAGTTTCCCTAAGTGGAGGAGATCTTGCTAGAATGGCGGCAGCTTTCTCAGCTTTAATCTTAGGTGATGCTCTAGGGAAGCCTGCACTATCCAGGTCAATGCCAGTTTCATTTAGTTTGAAAGCCGGTAAATCTGTCATGATTAGAATGAAATTAGCTTGGATTGGATAATTAGAGATTAGGGAAAATGAAGTTTGCTAAGATTAGAAAAGATAGGGTTTACTAAAGACTACAGAGCAGAGCTTAAAAACTGAGGTAATGTTTTGTGACTTTGGGGTAAGGTATCTGGGAGGGCTTAGCTTTTACAGTGAAGTGTTCAGACTCCTAACTGTGCCATTCTGCCGCTCCTCCCCCACCCCACCATGTCGATCTTACTCGTGAGCTGAGAAGTCTGGGTAATTCAGAAGTGTCCCAAAATAGTGCCATTCCATTGTTCATTCTGACAGCATGTTCATCAGAGACTCTGCTTTTCAGAGCAAATGAGCACATGCTGAGCTTTCGTGAGTGCGTGACAGGGCCGCCCTGCTCCCCGGGTGGGGGGTGCCCATGCTGGTCCCCTCGCCACCGGCCAGGGTCCCTTCTCCCGGGAGCAGGTGGCTCTGTAAACATTCATTGCCCCATGGTACAGAGAGCATGCCTTGGGCTGCGCAGGCAGGGGTGAAGGGTAGGGATAAAAATACCCCGGTAAGGGGCTCCTGGGAGGCCCAGTCAGGTAAGTATCCGACCATGGCTTAGGTCACCATCTCACGGTTCGTGGCTTCAAGCCCCGTGTCAGGCTCTGTGCTCAGTGCAGAGCCTGCTTGGGATTTTCTCTCTCTGCCCCTCTCCTACTCAGGCTCTCTCAAAATAAACAAACTTAAAAAAAGATACTCTGAGGAACTGAGGGAAACAGTGCTCACTCTGCTACTTATTAGTGAACTGTAGTATTTGCACTTAAAGGGAAGGTAGTAAAATAAAGAAATGTTTTCACTAATTTGATATTTTGACTTAATAAAGGATAATTTAGGCAAGTATATTACTAGATCTTGAATAGCATTGGCTATGAAATTACATAATGTACCATTAGAAGCGTAAATCAAATGTGTGTGACAAGAATAAAAATATATTCTAGTTCTGTTGAAACTGTTAAAGCATTGGGGCACCTGGGTGGCTCAGTTGGTTAAGCATCTGACTTCGGCTCAGGTCATGATCTCAAGGTCCGTGAGTTCAAGCCCTGCATGGTATCGGGCTCTGTGCTGACAGCTCAGAGCCAGGAGCCTGCTTCAGATTCTGGGTCTCCCTTTCTTTGCCCCTGCCCCTCTCTCTCTCTCTGAAAAGTAATAAAGTATTAAAAAAAATTTTTTAAGGGGCGCCTGGGTGGCTTATTCGGTTAAGCGTCCGACTTTCGCTTAGGTCATGATCTCGCGGTTCGTGGGTTCGAGCCCCGCGTCGGGCTCTGTGCTGACTGCCGGCTCAGAGCCTGGAGCCTGTTTCAGTCTGTGACTCCCTCTCTCTCTGACCCTCCCCTGCTCACGCTGTCTTTCTCTCTCTCTCCTAGAAATAAATAAAACGTTAAAAAAAAAAAATTAAAAAAAAAAAATTTTAAAGGAAAGAAATGGTTAAAGCATTAAGGCCCTTCAGTTCTGGACTTGTTTGCACTGGATCCAGGAATTACTATTTTATTCCAAATTCTGTAGGTTCTAGGCCATTTATTTCAGTATTCCAAAGCCCCCAATTTTCTAATTTCCTCATATGGGTTAGTGAGCAGAAGTAACTGCTTAACTGCTTGTAAAATTGAAATGGTAACATCCAAGAAGAATTGAAGGGAACCATGCTTGTTTATTGGACAAACTGGACATATCTTAGATTATGTGCGGCGTTCGCTCAGTTGTACCCCGGGGCGGAGTCTTTTCCGTAGTGTGTCATCCAGGGAGTCCACCCGACTGCTGGGTGCCTGCCCCGCCCCAGATCCTGGCTAGGCGGTGGCAGGTGACAGACTCGGAAGTGAACCGCTGGAGGACACGTTCATGCTGTGATGTAATAAAGATGTGTGTGAAGAGTAACTGGGTCACAAAGGATGGAGCATGTAGCCCGCCTGGTGAGAGGAGGTGGCCGAGGGAGGTTGTGCAAAGGTGGTAGCCTGTGAACTGAATTTTGGAGGGTGAATCGGAGTCACCAAGCATGGGGGGGGGACAGCAGCCTGAGACCACTTGTCTGGGGCTGAGACTGCAGGCTCAGTGGAGCATGTGGTCGTCAGAAGGCCAGGAAGGTGACACCGAATTCACGCTAGGAGTGGTAGCTCACCCTGAAGTCTAGGCTTTTCTCAGACGGGGTTTGAGGGAGCTCAAGCCCCAGAAGAGTCTCTGGGGGAAGAAGCCGAGGTTCACGTGAACGTCCAGCTCTGAAGTGCTCAGTGAAGACCTGTTTCCTGTTGATCACTAGAAAACCCTCATCTTGGGGAGGGCTGCTCCTGAGCCTTGTGGAGCCCCTGAGTATTCTAAGCAAGGGGGTGAGCTCAGCTGATTTACAGTCGGAAAGTGCCCGGCCCCTCTGAAGGACAACCTGA
>NW_027532162.1:837680-865811 GCF_008692635.1 Crocuta crocuta
GCCCCAAGGAAGCCATGTTGGTTCTGGAATGTCAATGTGAGGATGTTTAATCTCAGGATTTAGGAATTGAGGGCACCTCTAAGGAAAAACTCCTGTAACAGGAACTAAAATACTTAATCAGCAGCTGAGATTCTAAGTGAGAGGGGATGTGGGGACAAATGCGGACTGTGTGTCTGACTCTGATCAGAGAACAAACTGAGGTCCTTCATAGCACTGTGTGACCGAAGAAAATCTTCTGTTTCCGTCGTACCTTGGGACAAACGTTTTTGAAGACGTTCCTTCCGTTATGATGGCCTTATAGCTTAGATCAAAATGCTAGGATTTTTTTTTTTAAAGATTAAAGAAAATGGACAATTTTTATTCTTTTTCAAATATATGATAGTGTATTTTCATGTTTAAGGACCACTTGCATTTTATTGTGGTATGTTGTATTTTCTCAACCAATGTTTTTTAAACTTTTTTTTTTTTTTTTTAAGTAATCTCTACCCTCAATGTGGGGCTTGAACTCACAACCCTGAGCCAGCAGGGTGCCCCTTCCTCAGCCAGTTTTTAAAAATAAATGGAATATTTGGTCTTTTTATCAATTTTAGGAGCCTTTTATATGTTAAGGAGTTTAGCCTTTTCTTTGTAATATACGTTGCACATATTTTTCCCTCAGTTTGTCTTTTTTGTTTTGTTTGTTTTTTTAACTTTTTAATGTTTTATTTATTTCTGAGAAAGAGAGACAGTGTGAGCAGGGGAGGATCAGAGAGAGAGGGAGACACAGAATCTGAAGCAGGTTCCAGGCTCTGAGCTGGCTGTCAGCACAGAGCCCGACGCGGGGCTTGAACCCACGAACTGTGAGATCATGGCCTGAGCTGAAGTCGGACGCTTAACCAACTGAGCCACCCAGGTGCCCCTGTCTTTTTTGCTTTGTAAAAGATTTGATTTTGATTTGATTGAATTTGATTCAATAATCAAATTTGATTACTTGAATATGTCTTTTTTTTATAGTGTTGTGTGTGTGTGTGTGTGTGTGTGTGTGTGTGTGTGTGTTTTAATGTTTATTTCTGAGAGAGAGACAGCATGAGCAGGGAAGGGGTAGAGAGACAGGGAGACACAGAATCTGAAGCAGGCTCCAGGCTCCGAGCTGTCAGCCCAGAGCCTAGTGCGGGGCTTACATCCGTGAACTGTGAGATCATGACCTGAGCCAAAGTCAGTTGTTCAACCAACTGAGCACCCAGGTGCCCCTGTTTGTTTGTTTGTTTGTTTGTTTTTAGTTATAGCGAGAATGAACTTCGGTACTCCAAGGTTATAAAAAGGAATTTACCTGGTTTTATTCTAGAACTTTTATAAATTTGTGATTTATATTTAAATATTCGATCTATGAGGAACTTATGCTGGTCTGTGATGTGCAGTATGAACCCAGGTCCTCCTTCAGCTGGGAATTGTAATGGCTCCAACCTCCTTCATTGCACAGTCTTTTCCTTCCTCACTGTGGCAGCATCTCCTTCCTCATTCGTGCTGTGTCTGGACCTGAGAGTTTGTTGCATTGATGGGTTTATGTGCTTCTGCCATGTTGTTCTGAGGCTTTGTAATATCTGGTAGTGCTGCTGGGTCCCTTCTGATTCTGTCTTTGGGAATTTTCCTGACTTGTTTTACATTTTAATTTCTCTACGTAGATTATATTTATCTTTTAATTTTTTAAGTTGATTTATTACTTAAGTAATCTCTCCACCTCACATGGGGCTTGAACTCACAATCCCGAGATCAAGAGTTATATGCTCTTCCATCTCAGCCAGCCAGGTGCCCCTCTACATGAATTTTAGAATTAGCTTATCTGTTTCCAAAAATGAATCCTGTGGGGGCGTTTTGGTAAGGTGGAGGGAGTGAGAGGTGGAGGGATCTTAATAAATTTACAGATTGATCTCCGTATGATAGTGACTCTAAGCTGTAGCTTTAATCTTTTCTCTTACAGATGATATTAACCGTGTTCTTGAGCAACAATGAACAGATTTTAACAGAAGTTCCTATAACACCAGAAACAACATGTCGAGATGTTGTAGAATTTTGCAAGGAACCTGGAGAAGGCAGTTGCCATTTAGCTGAAGTGTGGAGGGGAAATGGTATGTACTCGGTTCCATAGAGATTACTTAGCACATCAAATTGTAATGTTTACCAAACCCAAAATACTGCTTTTAGTTCTTAGTTATCTGTGATAGTGGGGAATTGAGTAATTAAAATGATACCATATTACATGGGAAAAAGATTTGACAAATGCTCTTTGTAAAATATATGTGATGTGATTTGACCCTTATCTGTGCCATCTGAAATGAGCAGGGAAAGTAGGTACAGCTCTTAGGTGAGGTTTTTCTAGATCTCACTACTCACCCAGTGAGAGCTCTGTGCTCTGAGACTTTACAGGGTTTTGTTTGGTATGTGTTGACTTGTTAATCTTCTTTTCCTGTCTGATACTTTAAGGCAGAAACATTATTATGTTTCTCTGTGTATAAAACCCTTAAACACTAAGCCCACCATAAATATTTACTAAATTGTAAAGAGCAAGTGCAGTTGACCCATGAACAGCACAGGTTTGAACTGTGTGAATCCACTTATATGTGGATTTTTTTCCAGTGAATATGTTGGAAAGTTTTTGGAGATTTCCAACAGTTTGGGAAAAACTCGCAGATGAACCACATAGCCTAGAAATACCAAAAAAAAAAAAAAAAAAAATTAAAGGTATTATTGAAGATCACAGTATGTAAAACATATAATATACAAAATATATGTTAATTGTTTATGTTATCAGTAAGGCTTCTGTCCAACAGTAGGCTATTATTAGTAGTTAAGTTTTGGGGGAGTCAAAAATTATATGTGAATTTTCGACTGGACAGGGGCTCGGTGTCCCTGACCTCTGTGTCGTTCAAGGGTCCACTCTACTGGCTCTTACATTTAAGGACTTAGTCATCCAGCTGGACAGAGAAGATCAGCATAACTAATACTGAATACAGAAAATTCTGCAACATAATTTGGACTCTAAAGGAGAGAATGAATGTAGACACGATATACTCAGCAAGGAAAGCAGCGTGAAGGAGGGACAGGAGGAGATTGTGAATACAGCATGTTCCCACGGTAGCTAAGGGACTGGTACTGGGAGGAAGTGGGCAGCAGGGAAGAGACTAGAACTAGCTTGCACAAAGGCCTTCAGGGCTGGTGGAGGAGAGTAGCCTTTTTTGCGGTATGAAAAAAGAGGTTGAGCACTGGGTATTATATGGAAACCAGCTTGGCAATAAACTATTTAAAAAAAAAAAGAGGTGACTGGGGTACAGATGGAAATGTTTAAAGGTACTTAGGGACAGTCACTGAAGCCTGCCACTTTTTTTTTAATAGCTCTGTTGAGATATGGTTCACATACCATACAATTCACTCATTGAAAGCGTGCAGTCGGTAATTTCAGTACACTCAGAGTTGTGCGGCCATCACCACAATCAAAGAACATTTCATCACTGCAAAAAAATTCCCGTCATACCCATTAGCAGTCATTCCCTAGTACCTTCCCACCCCTTCCGTTCTTAGGTTCCCCCTAATCTCCTGTCTCTACGGATTTTCCTGTTCTGGATATTTCATGTAAATGTAACCCTGCAACACATAGTCCCTTCGACGGCTTTCATGGGGCACGATGGTTTCAAGGTTCGTCCATGCTGTTTTGGTATCAATACTTCATTCCCTTTTGTTGCTGAATTATACTCCATTGGGTGGATTTTATTTACCCTTTGATCACTTGATGGGCACTTGGGTGGTTTCTACTTCTTAGCTATCATGAGTAATGCTGCTATGAACATTTGTGTACAAGTGTGTGCACATATGTTTTCACTTCTCTTAGGTGTATACCTAGGAGTGGAATTCCTGGGTGGTGATTGTCTAACCATTGAGGAATTGCCAGATTCTTTTTGAAAGCAACCATTTTACATTCTCAGCATCAGTCTATTCCAGTTACCCCACGTGCTTGCCCCCACTTGATGTTGTGTATACGATTCTAGCCATCCTAGTGGGTGAGAGCGGTCTCTTGTTGTGGTTTTGATTTGCATTTCCCTAGTGGCTAATGATGTTGACCATTTTTTCATGTGCTCACTGGCCATTTGCGTATCTTTAGAGAAATGTCTATTTATTTATTTAATTTTTTAAAAATATTTTTATTTATTTCTAGAGGAGAGAGAGAGAGAGAGGCAGTGTGAACAGGGGAGGGTCAGAGAGAGAGGGAGTCACAGACTGAAACAGGCTCCAGGCTCTGAGCCGGCAGTCAGCACAGAGCCCGACGCGGGGCTTGAACCCACGAACTACGAGATCATGACCTGAGCGAAAGTCGGATGCTTAACCGACTAAGCCACCCAGGCGCCCCGAGAAATGTCTATTTAAAAGTTAATACTTTTTTGAGTGAGAGTGTGAGCATGAGAGGGGCAGAGAGAGAGGGAAAGGGAGAATCCCAAGCAGGCTCCGTGCTGTTATCCCAGAGCCTGACATGGGTCTCAGTCTCACAAACTGTGAGATTATGACCTGCGCCGAAACCAAGAGTCGGATGCTTAACCAACTGAGCCACCCAGATGCCCCTAGAGAAAATGCTTTTTGTTTTGTTTTGTTTTGCTTTTTTATTTTAATTTTTTAATTTAAATGTTTACTTTTGAGAGAGAGAGTGCAAGCATGAGTGGGGGAGGGGCAAAGAGAGAGGTAGACACAGAATCCAAAGCAGGTTCCAGGCTCTGTGCTGTCAGCACTGACAATGCGGGGCTGGAACCTATGAATCACAAAATCATGACCTAAGCTTGAAGGCAGACACGTAACCGATTGAGCCACCCAGTTGCCCCTGTTTTGTTTCTTTAAATTTTGAGAGAGACAGAATGCGAGCAGGGTAGGGGCAAAGAAAGGGAGAGAGAGGGAGAATCCCAAGTAGACGCCATGCTGTCAGCCAGAGCCCATTATGCTTCTTGATCATGGAAACCATGAGATCATGACCTGAGTGTCAAGAGTTAGATGCTCGGGGCACCTGGGTGGCTCAGTTGGTTGAGCGTCTGACTTTGGCTTAGGTCATGATCTCATGGCTTCTGAGTTTGAGACCCGTGTCAGGCTCTGTGCTGACAGCTTAGAGCCTGGAGCCTGCTTCAGATTCTGTGCATCTCTCTCTCTCTCTCTCCCTCTCTGCCCCTCCCCTCCTCATGCTCTGTCCTTTAAAAGTAAAGAAACATTTTTAAAAAGTCAAAAAAAGAGATGCTCAACTGACTGAGCTATCCAAGCAACCTGAGAAATATCTATTTAGAGCCTTTGCTTATTTTTTAATTGAGTTGTCTTTTATTATTGAGTTATAAGAGTTCTTTTTTTAATTGAAGTAGAATTGACATATAACATTAGTTTCATGTTTATCTAATGATTTAATATTTGTGTGTATTGTGAAATGATCACTACAGTAAGCCTAGTTAACATCTGTCAGCACATAGTTTCAAAAATTTTTTTCTTGCGGTGAGAACTTTTTAAAAATGTTTGTTTATTTTGAGAGAGAGAGCCTGAGCATGAGTGGGGGAGGGGCAGAGATAGAGGGGGAGAGAATCTCAAGCAGGCTCCATGCTGTCAGTGCAGAGCTGACATGGGACTCGATCTCAAGAATTGTGAGACCATGACCTGAACCAAAATCAGGAGTCAGAGCTTAACTGACGGAGCCACTCAGGTGCCCTGTGAAGAGAACTTTTAAGATCTATTCTTTTAGCAACTTTCAAATATGCAATATAATACTAACTAAAGTCACTGTGCTATCTATACATTACATCCCCACTAAGAGTTCTTTATATATTCTAGACACAAGTCTCTTATCAGGCATATGATACTTAAGTATTTTCTTCCAAAGTCTTGTGCTTTTAATGTTCTCCATAGATTTCAGAGCAAAGATGGGGCACCTGGGTGGCTCAGTCAGTTGGGTGTCCAACTTTGACTCAGGTCTGATCTCATGGTTCATGGGTTCGGGCCCCACATCAGACTCTGTGCTGAACCTTTGTTCAGAGCTTGGGGCCTGTTTCGGATTCTGTGTCTCTTCCTTTCTCTGCCCCTCCTCTGCTCACATTCTGTCTCACTCTGTCTCTCAAAAACAAATAAATGTAAAAAAAAAAAAAATTTTTTTTAAATTCAGAGCAAAGATTTCAGGGCACGTTGAGAGGAACTTGACTTTGATAAATGTTGGACTATTACTAAACCAGAAGTAAGAGGCCAGGTTCTCAGTTCCCAGTCTGATAACAGTGACAGGAAGGACGGGGGATAGGTAAGTAATTATAGTTTGTTAGGGGACTGGTGTTAGAGCCTCATCTTTCTTCCCCAGCCTCGTAGCATCCTTGTTTTTTGTTACTTGTTATCACTCCTAATTCCTTACCTCCCTCTCCCTCTCTTTTACCTGGTCTGGGAGGGGATAGACTTTTCTGGAAGTATTATTGCCCCAGATGGCCCCTGGCCACTTGAGAATGCTAATCTCCCTTCTGTGAGTCTTTGAGTTGGTGGTATCCTGTCTTCAAGCCCATCTGAAATCATAACCCTTGGTGTTACCTCATCAGGAGTGAGACTGACACATCACAACAGAGGGCCACAGTGGCATGCTGTATTTGCGATGGCTTGTGCATGTGCTAGCCTCATTGCCAAGAACAATCCCTAGTACCTGCCCTCCTTTGCTTGGCTGACTTCTATGCATTCTTTGCCTCTCCTCCCTTCTTTGAATCTCAGAGGGTGTTTAAGCATCCCTCCTCTGGGCTCCAGGACTGTCATAGTATTTATCAGAACATAATACAGTAGCTTTCCTATAGCGCTCTCATTGGATTAAAGTTCCTGAAGGCAGGGACTTGTCCGTTCCCTGTCATATCTTCTTAGTAAACACAAGTCATTGACTAAAACAGGCCAGCAATGCTGGTCTGAAGAGATGTTTTCTAGTGGGTAAGATTCAGAGGAAGGGGGAAAGCACTTAGAGCAGCCATTCTCAGTCTCTTGTACCCTAGAGAAACCCTTACGGTAATTTCCAGGTTTCAGAGAAAGCTTCCATAAAAGTGATTGCATCTACAACTCATGGTGCATTAGTGTGATCAGAATGTCGTAAGTATAATAGTCCAGTATAATTGTCAGTGCTTTTGAGAAGAGTGTGTTTCTCTGAGGGTCTGTACGTGAGGTCGCTCGGCTGCTGTGACAGTGTCACAGCCTGGTTGGCTTGGACACCAGACATTCAACCTCTCCCAGTTCTGAGGCTGAGGCGTGAGATCGAGATGTCGGCAGGCATCTTTCCTGAGGCCTCTCTCCTTGGCTTACAGATGCCACCTTCTCTCTCTGTCTTCACGTGGTCTTCCCTCTTGTGCGTGTCTGTGTCCTAATCTCTTCTACATATGAGGTCACCAGTCATATTGGATCCAGGCCCACCCCATTAACCTCATTTTTACTTACTACCTCCTTAAAGATCGAGTTTCTGAAGGGTTGTATTCTGAGGTTCTGCAGAGAGTTCAACATATGAATTAGTGGGGGGAACACAGCTCAGCCTGTAACAGGCTGGTAAGTTGGCCAGCTTCTTATATTAGCCTACTGTACCTGTGTTTCCCTTCCCCACACAGGGTCCGCTCTGTCGCAGACCAGGAGCATGGGTAGAACCTTCAGCATTTCCTTTTGTTAAATTTCCTACTTGATTTTATTTTTCCTTATCCAAGAATACATGTAAGTCTTATCATAGATTTCCAGTATGGATACTGATGAGGTATAGTACATATTATATGTGCGGGGTAGTTCTGTTTTCACTTTCAAACAAAAATGATGTTTAAGTTAGCCTTTAGTATTTTTTTTAAAGGCAGGGAAACTTAGCTTACTTTCCTTGGAATTAATCTTTTCGTTGAAATTTAAAAAAAAATTTTTTTAATGTTTATTTTTGAGAGAGAGAGAGACAGAGCACGAGCAGGGAAGGGGCAGAGAGGGAGGGAGACAGAGAATCCCTAGCAGGCTCCAGGCTGAGCTGTCAGCACAGAGCCAACACGGAGCTCCAACTCATAAACTGCGAGATCATGACCTGAGCCCAAGGTGGACGCTTAACCGACTGAGCCATCTAGGCACCCCTGAAATTTTTAATTCAGAAAGGGAAACAATACATTTGTTAAATGATTGACTTAAGACAAAATTGGATTTAATTTTTATAAAGTTATGCTCAGACTTGGTAGATTTCAATAAAGGTTGTCAAGGCAACATTATTACTTTCCTGTGACTTATTTTTCTATGGTAACTGTTGATAATTAAGTCTTCCTTCCTATTGAGCTAGAAAAATAAAGATTGTGAATTTATTTATTTTTAAATATTTTTAATGTTTATTTATTTTTGAGAGAGAGAGACAGAGCATGAGAAGGGGAGGGGCAGAGAGAGAGGGAGACACAGAATCCGAAGCAGAGCTGTCCGTGCAGAGCCTGATGTAGGGCTAGAACCCATGAACTACGAGATCATGACCTGAGCTGAAGTCAGATGCTTAACTGACCAAGCCACCCAGGCGCTCCAATTGTGAATTTATTTTAATTAAGGTAAACAACATGAAAAATTACGGATAATGATGATTAGTAAAGTGACTAAAACTGTAACTGCTGACCCCATAAGCCAAAGCAATATGAATAAAATATGGCCCAGGACACAGTTCTGTGCAAAACTGAGGGACATGATTTGGCTTACATATAGGCCTCCCTGTTATGAAATTACAATACGTGTATTTTTAAAAATCTTTTGTATAGGCCTGTATACATAAAAAGTTACTTTCAAAACTAAAAATGTATAATGATATTTACTTCTTTTTTTAATGTTTTATTTATTCTTGAGACAGCGCAGGTGGGGGAAGGGCAGAGAGACGGGGACAGAGTATCTGAAGCAGGCTCCATGCTGACAGCAGTGAGCCCGATGTGGGGCTTTGTGGGTTTTGTGGGTTTACAAACTGTAATATCACGACCTGAGCCAAAGTCGGATGCTCAACCAACTGAGCCCCCTAGGTGCCCCGATATTTACCTCTTTAAAGTACACTCTGTGCTTGGTTTTTCTTTGCAAATACTCAGTTGTGTGCTAAACTTGAGCTGAGCAAACACAGATTTCATTTTCAGCTGAGATGAGACCGTTTCTGTCCTTGCCCTGACATTTAGGGAACAAGACAGAGCACTCCGCGCACAGAGAAGGCACGTTAGCAGCACAGCCTTTGCTACTTCGCTGTGAATGGCAGGACTTCTTTCCTTATAAAAATCTAGAACTGGGGCACCTGGGTAGTTCAGTCGGTTAAGCATCTGACTCTTGATTTTGGCTCAGGTAATGATCTCACTCACGGTTCGTGGGTTGGAGCCCCACGTTGGGCTCTGTACTAACAGTGTGGAGCCTGCTTGGGATTCTCTCTCTCCCACTCTCTCTCTCTGTCCCTCCCCTGCTCATGCTCCCTTGCTCTTTCAAAAAATAAATAAACTAAAAAAAAAAAAGAAATCTGGAACTTCCCTCGGGCAGAGCAGTAAATTGCATCGTGAGTGTATGATTGGACTACAGCCTGTAGAGTTCTCGCTTTGTTTCAAAGTCCATTTCTCAGGGTGAGCGGATTTAGAGAAAGGTCTCTCCCCCAGCCACACGCTTGTGTTTGAGGTGGACGACACTGCTCAGTGTCGCCTCGGCACTCTCCGGGCCGCTGCCTTTGAGCCTCCATCTCGCTGATGGCCTTCCTCACTTTCAGGGACAAGCAGCATGGGGAACAATTCAAGGTTTCCTGTTTTTCCCTTTAAGTTGAGATAAAATTCACACATAAAAATCACTGATTTAAAGTGTACAATCGAGGGATATTTAGGACATTCATGGTGTTGTGGAGCCGTCACCAAAGTCTGTACCTCTCCGTTCCTTCCTCCCCCGGCCACCAGCAACCACTGTGTGATCGTCTGGCTCTATGTGTTGGACTCCTCTAGGTACTTCATATAAACCCAGTCATATGATGTGTGCTTTTCTGGTCTGGCTTCTTTTACTTAGCATAATGATTTCAAGGTTCATCCATGGAGTAGCATGTTTCAGTACTTAATTCTTTCTCTTGGCTTCATGATATCCATTGTATGATAGACCACATTTTATTTCTCCATTCAGCAGGTCATGAACATTTGGGTTGTTCCCTCTTTTGGGCTGTGATAATGCTTGCCGTGAACATTCCTGTGCAAGTGTTCGTGTGGGCGTATGTTTTCATTTCTCTGGAATGTAGGCCTAGGTTTAGAATTTCTCTGCTCTCGCACCTTGTCTTCAAAAATTGCCACTTTGGGCTTCCAGGAATATTTTTAAAACAAAACACTAATAAAATGTAAACTAGGAGGGGCGCCTGGGTGGCTTAGTCGGTTAAGCGTCCGACTTTCGCTTAGGTCATGATCTCACGGTTCGTGGGTTCCGGCCCCGCGTCAGGCTCTGTGCTGACTGCCAGCTCAGAGCCTGGAGCCTGTTTCAGTCTGTGACTCCCTCTCTTCTCTGACCCTCCCCTGTTCACGCTGTCTCTCTCTCTTTCTCCTAGAAATAAATAAAACGTTTAAAAAAAAAATAGGAAAGCATAATTAATAATAAGCAAGAAGTTACCACAAAAAAATTTCCACAATACAACTCACTTTTCACCTTCATAACCCCCGTTTGTTATGTTGGTAACAGAACGAGTGGGGGTGGGGACAGACCCTGAGGTTCACAACTCTTTAGAATGAACAGTTCCCTCCAGTTTCCTAGTTTGGAGGTGGAGGTTCTCATAGGTCCTAGGGATCGGCCTCAGCACGTGAGGAAGTGTTGGGGGAGATGTTTCTGGACAGAGAGGCTGGTGTCACGGCCTGCAGCCCTCCCTCCATGCAGTCCAACACTCCCCACTTGCCCACTACCTGCTTGAGAATCGGGTGGTAGTTGGGAGGTTTGGAGGGGCGACCCGGCAGATAACCACCTCAGCTAAGTCAAGGCCAGCATCACAGTGATCTGTCACGGTGATGGCATGTACACCCTGGTATGATGAGATGAGAAGGTGCACACCACCCCTGTGGAGTTCTCCCCAAAACCTATCGCCTCATTCTAACCATGGGAAAAACACTAGACAAGCTAGAATTGGAGACATTCTGCAAAATACCTGGCCAGAGCTCCTCAAAACTGTCAAGGTCATGAAAAAAACACAGGAAAGGACCGAACTATTAATGACCAGCAGAGACCCAGAGGTCAAGAGAAGTAAATGCAACTGTAGTTTTCTGGTTCAGTTCCTGGAACAGAAAGAGGACAGTAGGGGAAAACTGGCAGAATGCAGATAGAGCTTGGAATTTAATTAACAGTAAGGTACCAGTGTAAATTTCTTAGCTCTGACAGAGATACTGTAATTAAGATGTTAGCATGAGAGGAAACTGGTAAAGGGTGTATTGGAACTCTGTACTGTCTTGGCTACTTTTCTGGAGGTCTAAGATCATTCTAAACTGAAAGTTATTTTGGGGGCACCTGGGAGGCTCAGTCAGTTAAGCATCTGACCTTGGCTTAGGTCGTTATCTTGTGGTTCGTGAGTTTGAGCCCTGTGTCGGGCTCGCTGCTGTAAGTGCGGAGCCCGATTCAGATCCTCTGTCCCTCTCTCTCGGTCTCTCTTTCTCTCAAAAATAAACATGAAAAATAGTTATTTTTAAATACTTATGTAAACAAATCTATAGGATACAAAGGAATAGATTGAGATTTATATGATCTCTATGGTGATTTAAAAATCCTTGAAGAACACAACATGCTTGAAAAAAATGGAGAGACAGACATGTTCGTGAACTAGAAGACTCAGTTTACAAAGACTTCGGATCTCTCCAAATTTTACTTGTAAATAAATTAATATGATTACAGTCAAAAGCCTACCTTTAAAAAAAGAACTTGACAAGCAGCTCCTTTTAAATATTTGTGAGCGCAGGGGTGCCTGGGTGGCTCAGCCGGTTAAGCATCCAATTTTGGCTCAGGTCATGATCTCACAGTCCATGGGTTTGAGCCCGGCGTTGGGCTCTGTGCTGACAGCCCAGAGCCTGGAACCTGCCTCAGATTCTGTGTCTCCCTCTCTCTCTCTGCCCCTCCTCCATTCATTCTCTGTCTCTCTAAATAAAGATATAAAACAGATTTTTTAAATGTTTTTTTTTTTATTTATTTCTAGGAGAGAGAGAGAGAGACCGCGTGAGCAGGGGAGGGTCAGAGAGAGAGGGAGTCACAGACTGAAACAGGCTCCAGGCTCTGAGCCGGCAGTCAGCACAGAGCCCGACGCGGGGCTCGAACCCACGAACTGCGAGATCATGACCTAAGTGAAAGTCGGACGCCACCCAGGCGCCCCTAAAACAAATTTTTTAAAATAAAATAAATAAATAAGTATTTGTGAGTGCAAAGGGCTGAGCAGTGCCAAAATGGTTTTAAAGATGAGCCACCTGAGGGATCGTGTCCTGGCTGATGGCAGTGCCAGCTATAAAAGCACAGCAGCAAAGACCATGACTGTGGCTTGGAGGTAGAGTGACAGCCCACCCGCTAGAAGAGACCAGGCCACGAGGAGCCCTGAGACGGGTCAGAGGTGACAGTCATGTCTCTCTGAGGAAAGGAGAGACTAGTAAGTAAATGATGTGGGGACAGTTGATGATTAAAGTAGGAAAAACAAAATCAGTTCCATAAGGTCAATGAAAAACAATACTTTATAATTTGTAGGAAAAAATACAGAACTGGGGCGCCTGGGGGGCTCAGTCGGTTAAGCGTCCAACTTCAGCTCAGGTCATGATCTCATGGTTCATGGGTTTAAGCCCCACGTCGGGCTCTGTGCTGACAGCTCAGAGCCTGGAGCTGCTTCAGATTCTGTCTCCCTTACTCTCTGCCCCTCCCCCGCTCATACTCTGTCTCTCAAAAATAAAAATAAAAATAATGGGCGCCTGGGTGGCTTAGTCGGTTAGGCGTCCGACTTTGGCTTAGGTCATGATCTCGCGGTTCGTGGGTTCGAGCCCCGCGTCGGGCTCTGTGCTGACAGCTCAGAGCCTGGAGCCTGCTTCAGTCTGTGTCTCCCTCTCTCTCTGACCCTCCCCTGCTCACACTGTCTCTCTCTCTCTCTCTCCTAGAAATCTATAAAACATTAAAAAAAATCTTTAAAAATAAAAATAAAACTTTAAAAAAAATACAGAATATTCTTTTGACCTTGGAGTAGAGAGAATTTCTTGTTCCAAAACCTCAAAATTAGAAAAGATTGATAACTGTTTACATTATTTTTTAACTTCTGTGTAACAAAAGGCACCAACAAAATTAAAAGACCAGCCTATTTTCAATGTATGTAATCAACCCAGGATCAGTATCCAGAACACGAGCAGTTCTTCAGATACCGAGGAAGAAGGCAAACAGCCGAGGGTTTTCTTGTTTGCTTTGTTTTCTGTGTCTACACGTGATGCACTTCTAAGACAATTAGGATTATAAACGTTAAGAAATGGTACCTTGTAAGTTTAACAAAATGTCAGTGCTCTTCTCCAGTAACTGGTGTCGATATTCTATTAGGATTTAATTTTGAGCTTTTTTCTTTAATATTTGAAGTGCATTAGTACATTTAATTCTGTAGAATGTATTTTTTATTATCAACTTGGTAGTTTGTGGTTTCTGCAAGTGCTGGCCAGCATTCACAGTCACGGTACCTGGTTGGCCCAGATGGGCAGTGTCCATCCCGTGCATATCTGATGGCCGCATGCAACATGCTAGTGAATGGCCACGTGGGACCAGTTTAGTGTGTTTCTTTGAAGTCTGGGAGGCGCACCGCTTCCTGAAATGGTAAATAAGGATTCTAGGGGGCAGTTTGCAGTGTTCCCTATTTCACGTTGCAGAATCGCTTTTATGCTCACGTCTTGTGCTTAGGTGCTGCTACCTAGGTTATTTCCCACTCCTGCTTTCACCTCGTTAAGATTTAGTGCTTATAATATCCTTGAATTCTAATATATATGTGCCTATTTATTTAAATCTGTTTTATTTACTTTTTGCTCTTGGTTGGAGTCATTTTGTTTCTGGAATAAGTAAGATGTGGTTTTTTTTCTAGAGCGTCCCATACCCTTTGATCACATGATGTATGAACATCTTCAGAAGTGGGGGCCACGCAGGGAAGAAGTGAAATTTTTCCTTCGACACGAGGATTCCCCAGCCGAGAGCAGTGAGCAAGGTAGATAAGTGCTTTGCCCATTTGTTAATTCCTGCCGTAAAAGTTAATTTAAGTAAAATAGGAATAAATGTTAAATTATTCACATGCTTTGTTTTCCCTTCACGCACAAGTGGGGAGAGGAAGGGCTGGCATCTCACGCTTCTTTGACCTCCGTCCCTGCAGTTCACAGTCGCTCCGCACTTTGTAGGCGCCCCGCCCTGCCCTTGCTTCTGTGTCCGGCCGAGGTCAGTCGGGCGAGGCATTCGGACCTGTGAGGGGCCTGCTGCTCAAAGAAACTGTTGATAAACGCCAGCTGCATCAAATACCTAGATTTTAAGAACAAATGAAAACATGAAAGGATTAAAAAAGTTCTGAGAAATAGGTTGGTTTTTTTTAATTTTTAGAGTGAACGGGACTTTTCTAAGTATAATGCTAGGCAGTAAAAGACTGGGAAACAACTATTGAAAAAATAAGAACCCCCCCAAACTGTCAGAGTGGCAGTAACCACCCTAAGTGAAATCAAAAGAAAAATGATAAGCCGGGAAACAGCATTTTCATATTTTGGCAATATGAGCAATAGAGCTCATATTGCCAAAGGCTAACTACCTTTTTATATAAAAGTTTCTAAAAATTGATAAGGAAAACCTGCTTAAGAGAAGGGGAAATCTACAAAGACACAGGTCACAGAAAAGCAAACCCATGTGGCCCTAGGCTATGTGAAAAGATGCTCAGCCCTCTGCCTCATAAACGAAACGCCAGGAAAGCAGTGGGACAGTGATTTCACCTGTTGCGTCGGCAAAGACTAGAACACTTAATCACCGCGTGGGCAGCGAGCGTGAGAAGCCGCCCTCCGCCATGTCGCTGTGCGCGTGTCGGCCGCAGCGTCTGTGGAGGGCGGGTCAGCGGTCTCTGTGAAACTTAGAAGGGCACCAGGCCTGTTACCCAGCAGCCTCGCTTCTGAGAACTTCGCCTGAAGCTGTGCGGACACACGTGCGGTGACGCACACGCGGTGTTCCTGTGGGACCCCACGGTGGGAGCCACGTGCAGGCCCGCCATGGGCATTGGTTACCGAGTGGCGGTGCGCCGGTCAGGAAGCTGTGGGCCCCTGCTTGACAGTGTAGACCGTGTCCCGAACAGGTGAGTGAGCTTAGTGCAGCAGCACGCACATCGTGCTGCCTCCCATGCAGCAGGGACGGAGCGTCATACTGTACCCCTGTCTTGGCTCACCGCTGGGTGAAGTGTCTCTGGAAGCAGAGTAAGACATGCAACATGGCTGGCCTCGGGGGACGGCAGGAACAGGCTGGCCTCGGGGGACAGCTGCAGGATGGGGGGCAGGGCAGAGTGTTCATCATGTACCTGTTCATTCCTTTTGAATTTTGAACCATGGGAATATGCCACCTATTTTTGAATTGGAATTTAAACAAAATAAGAGCATCTCTTAAAAAAATTTTTTTTTGCATTTATTTATTTTTGAGAGAGAGCGTGAGCGGGGATGGGGCAGAGAGAGAAGGAGACATAAAATCTGAAGCAGGCTCCAGGCTCTGCGCTGTCAGCACAGAGCCCGACGTGGGGCTTGAACCCATGAATTGTGAGATCATGACCTGAGCCAAAGTTGGACACTTAACCGACTGAGTCACCCAAGCGCCCTGAAAATCTCTTTTAAAAGCATATATACTGCACTTAAGAGATCCTTAACTTGTTATTCAGCCGTGATTGTGGATTACTTTTGATATTTAAAACAAACAGTGAAGGGACATCCTTTTGTAAAAAGAATATTCCTTTATTGCAGATTATCCCCTTTTATTTGTATTTCATCAGAAAGGACATTTTGCTTCTAGGGTGAGCTACTAGCTGCTTTAAAATCATGTTTCCATAGCTGTAAGTATAGTGCCAGTGCTGGTTTTACAGTGCACCGTTACTTCTGGGCTTTAGTCCGTCTGCTGCTGGTCAGCTGGAGTAAGCAGACCAGAGCTCCAGGCCCAGCTCTTCATCCACTTTTACCTTAGACAAGGGCCTGCCTCTCTGCACAGAAGCCCCCCGAGAAGGGGGCTAGACTGGCTGTCAGCTGAAGTGCTCTTCTAGTGCCAGGAGTTTATTTTAGCTCCCTTCCCGAGCTCTCCAAATACGTGTACCCCTCTTGTACGTGGCCACACTTAAAGGTTTTGTATTTTACTTTTACGTACTTTTATGTATACACAGCGTGTGTACGTAAGCGTTAACGTCCTGGGTATGTTTTGGGGGAGGGGGAGTTAGGCCTTATTCTGTTCTTACCTCGTGAGTTCAGAAGTGTCAGGGATACTTGAGAGAACTGTTCAGTCATGAGGAGGTGACAACGCTGACCTTCGAGGGGACCTTCATCACCCCCCCCCCACAGTGCCGCTCAGCCTGCTGGCCTTTCAGGTACCCCAGACTGATGGGGAGGGGAGGATGCTGAGCTGCACGGCCTAAAGGATACTGCCGTCACCACGGGGCAGGGCATTTAGAAAAGGCAGACGGGGGACCCTGAGGGGTGAGCGGCACGTGGAGGGGAGCGGGAGACCAGGACGAGGAGACTCCCCGGAAGGTGCGGTGACGGGGGATTCACATGTCAGCCCAGGCCGCCTGGGGCCGTTGGTCAGGACTGAAGAACCAAGTTCATCACAGCTTCCGTGGCTTTTCAGAACTTCCAACAAAGTCCCTGCCTCCCTACTTGACACGCCTCAGCTTGGCTTAGGTGGCATTTGTGGTAGGACCCTACCCGTCTCTTCAGCCTCCCTGCACCGCCTTTCTCCATTTCAGCCACATCCTTTCTTACATCTTCATTCTGTGGCCCCAACTNGTCCTGCGCCTCTCTCAGAACCCAGGGACAGAGACGGCAGGTAAAACAGGGCTCTTTGTTTCCTGTTTTGTTCGTGTTCATGGAGCTGCTCCTCCAGTTTAGACTCTAAGCAGCCAGAGCTGAGGATCCAAGGCTCATATTTCCTCTTGCTTCCCACAGAGCTGAGCACAAGGCAGTTGTCACCCACTGATACTACTTAAAAGGGATTAACATTTGTGGTTAAGTGTCTGACTCTTGATTTTGGCGCAGGTCTTGATCTCCCAGTTTGTGAGTTTGAGCCCCATGTCAGCATGGAGCTTGGTTGGGATTCTCTCTCTCCCTGACTCTCTGTCCCTCCCCTGTGCGCACGTGCATGCTCCCTCTCTCTCTCTTTCAAAAATAAACATTTAAACAAAGGGATTACATTTGAGTGTTTATTGTGTAGAACTACAAAATGCACAACAAGAAGTAAAAGACCTCCCTCACCAAAATGCTAAGGATTCTCTGGAAGCTAGAGGAGAGTGTAGAGGATGTCCACTCCCCATCACCTTGTACACTTGGGGTAACAAGCTTGGAATGGAAAGGAAGTTGATGAAGGCCGTATGCGGGGCATAAACTAGACTCCAGGAGCCGGTGCACCAGATTGGGAGCGAGGCTGCTTACTTAGCATGGATCTTGGGCAAGTGACTTCCCATCCTTTGCCCCTGTCTCCTCATCTGCAGGGTGTGTAGGGTTGTGATGGGGTTAGCGAGGGGTACCGGTGAAGTGCTCGCTAAGTATTGGCTCTTACCATTCATTATTTTCTGACTCTAAATTGCAAGGTCAGGGGCGCCTGAGGGGCTTGGTCAGTTAAGCGTCCAACTTCAGCTCAGGTCATGATCTCGTGGTTCATGGGTTCGAGCCCCACATCTGGCTCTGTGCTGACAACTTGGACCCAAGAGCCTGCTTGGGATCTGTGTGTGTCTCTCTCTCTGCCCCTCCCCCGCTCACACTCAGTCTCCCTCTCTCTCTCAAAAATAAACAAACATAAAAAAATTAAAAATATAAAAATAAATAAATTGCAAGGTCATCAGGTTTCTTTACCATCAAAGGCACTTATCTTATAATTTTAATGTGTGTTTTATAGTATTCTAACTTCTTGATAGTCTGTTGTTTAGAACAGATATTCTATTACTTGCCAACATCTTTCCCCATCAGAAGTGCTATATATTTATGTACTTTATATCTCTGCTGTATACGTAGAAAGAGTAAGAGATTTCTGTTCCCCTAAGAACCAGTCTTTGTCCCCTTGGGGACAGTATCACTGTCTGGGAGGATGCATGTTTTAAGGTGAAGCAAGCCATGCTTCCAATATAGCATTTGCCTTTAAATTTTTCAAAATAATAGGAAGGAAATAGAGCAAAAAATCAAAAAATGTTTTGTTTTTTTTTTTTTTAAACATGAGGTTTATGTGCCTTTGAAGTCATGGATTTTAAGTACTAAGGTAGGCTCTGGGGTGTAGTAATTCTCTAGTCGGAGGATGGAGTGCAAGAAGAGTGGGCTGGGGGCAGGCACTGGACACATCAACGACCTTGGTCTTTGCGGCTTCAGAGTCACCAGGTGCATGATTGTGCAGCAAGCTTCATTTTGTTTAAAAAACAAAGATTCAACAGGGCAGGGGCACTTGGGTGGCTCAGTGGGTTCAGTGCCTGACTCTTGATTTCAGCTCAGGTCAAGATCCCAGAGTCGTGGGATTGAGCCCCGTGTTGGCCTCTATGCTGAGTGTGGAGCCTGCTAGAGCCTGTTTGGGATATTCTCTCTCTGTCTGTCTCTCGCCCTGGTCCTCTTCCCCTGTTAGTCANTTTGTAAAATATATATATATATATGACATATATGACAGGACATACAATTTCTCCAGTTTAAATTTGAAACCTTTTTTGGGGAAACATTTTTTTAATATTTATTTATTTTTGAGAGAGAGTGAAAGAGAGAAACAATGCAAGCAGAGGAGGGGCAGAGAGAGAGGGAGACACAGAATCTGAAGCAGTCTCCAGGCTCTGAGCTGTCAGCACAGAGCTCAACACGGGACTCAAACTCACGAACCGTGAGATAATGACCTGAGCCAAAGTTCCAAAGTTGGATGCCCAACCAACAGAGCCACCGAGATGCCCCAGAACACTGAATTTTTATGGAATCAAGGAGAATTCTGAAGACTGCCTGAATTGTGTTGGTGCCCCATGCCAGTGGGGAGCCTGCCAGTGAAGGCCAGTTCTGTGCATCAGTGTTTTTATTAGTGGATATTCAATTCTGTTTTAGTCCCTGCTAGAAAATGTTTAATAAAAACTAGTTGTGGTAAAATACATATAACATCAAACTTTCCGTCTTGATCATTTTTAAATGTTAGAAATCTTTCGATGTAAGTCAATTTTTAAGATTCTGAAATAGAGAAAAAAATTTCATGTAAACAACTTCATAAAAATTATGAAAATTATAAAATTATAAATATTAGAAAGCATTTTTCCAACTGTTGTAGGTGTTGACTTGTTCAGCCTGCTAATTTATACTTGTGTTCAATAAATACTTAAACCAGTGAAGGGGTGGGAGGGAACCATTGTACTAATGTGTCTGTTAGTGAGTGTGGCCTTCTCATTTCTTTAGGTGGCCGTCAGACCCAAGAGCAGAGAGCCCCGAGAAATGTAATGAATGTGCCCGCAGAAAAGCGCACGGAAAATGGAGTAAGTAATAGTGAATCAGACTGAAGTTTTAAAATTGTTTTTTACAGGTACCAATAGGTTTGGGTTACAATTTATTTTTAAAGAATTATTTCGGGGGTAGAAAGTGTCATTTCCAGAGAGTATTTCAGAACTTGTCATGAAGTTACTCAGCGTCTCTGGGTGGCTTCCCACTTCTAATAGTGTGGCCCACATGTAGCTGCATCCTCCGTGTGTGACTGTGACCCGGGCCCTGGGGGCACGCGGCCTCACTTACTAAGAGATGAACAGGCACACTTGCCCTGTGCTCCGTGTTCATGTCTTGGTCCTTCTGTCAGGTTCTGAAAGACACAATGGCTTTCATGGAGACACATGGAGCCTTCCTCAGCGCTGCCTCCAGCGGAGAGGACTTCCCTCATCAGATGGCCGAGCGCGGGGAGGGCAGGCCTGGCGGGGGGGCAGGGAGTCCCTGTCCTGTGTGCTGCGAGAGTGAGCAGAAATGAGGGGATGGAAGTGAGTGAGCGAGAGCACGGTGAAGACGAGAGAGGTTTTCAACGTGGTCTTTCTGGAAATTTTAGTAATGACTTTTCCAAATAATTTTCAGACTAGAGAACTTGCTTCTTTTTCTGGCTCTGCCACTAACTAGGTGTGTGACCTTGGGCGGGTTACGTCCTAGCACAGAGCTTGCACCACCAGACATGGGGAAAGAGCACACGGTCCGGGGTGTGGAGGGCCCATAGTCACGTGTGGGCTTTAGAACCTTCTAACGAGCTAAATTCGAGCGAGTTACTTTGCCTCTCTACTACCCAACTTGGTATGACTGAAATGTGATTTTTGGTTTTTTATGGGCTACTGTTGTGACTTTAGGGGATACCCTTCTCTCTCTTTCTCTGTGAGATGAGGGTATTAGCATCTTTCCCTGTTTTTACTCCTTTCCTTTCCTGCCCGCCTACCTTCTAGCTCATCGGTTGTACTTCTGTGTTGTCAAGGTTGGTAATATTTGTACTGCTATCTCACTGAGCCTCTTAAAAACCATTTAATAGTGTTTATTATTTTAGATTTTGCAGATATTGTTCACTGCAGGGCCCAATGGTATACTAGATTGTATATTTTTTCCTTGCCTCCAATATCATAATCCTTGTCCCGCTCAGAACTATTCCTGATGTCAAGGTTATGGATTCTCCTTCCTTAGCCTCCAGCTTCTAAATCTCACTCCTGCCTTCAAATCGGGAGCCTCTGTGGGGTTCTGCCAGGCACATCTGCTTCAGAAAGTCTTAAGAAATAAATGCCCAGGGGCGCCTGGGTGGCTCAGTCGGTTAAGCGTCTGACTTCGGCTCAGGTCATGATCTCAGGGTTCCTGGGTTCAAGGCCCTCATTGGGCTCTGCTGACAGCTCAGAGCCTGGAGCCTGCTTCAGATTCTATACCTCCCCCTCTGTCTGACCCTCCCCTGCTCACACTGTCTCTCTCTCTCTCTCTCTCTCAGAAATAAATGAAACATTAAAAATTTTTTTAAAAAAAAGAAAGAAAGAAAAAATGCCCAGATCCCATGGGCAGGACTTTTGGCTCATTGGGTGTGGTGGGGGGGGGGCGGGGGGGCTCCTGGAAACTTCCCCATGTGACTGTGTTGCCCTGCCTGGTTTGGGAGCGTCTGGGCTACGTGCACACGCTGCCAGAAGTGTTCAGAACTTGTGAAACCAAATTGTGAAGATTCTCTTGAGTTCTAACATTGCCCATGACCTGAACTTCAGGGAAGGATAAACATATTGAGTGTTAAGTGCTCTGTACTGAAGTTGAGGGTGTGCATATGATACAGGGAAGGGAGTCAGAAGGACAGGATTCCAGTTATAAAGTGAGTTTTCATGTGCTCTTTTCCCTGATAAAGTTGTTTCTTAATGGGGAGACGATATTTCTATCTCAAGATCAGCAGAACTGAAACCTGACAGCAAAACTAAAAATGTGTTTATAGCCTTTACGGGAGTTTCTTTTTTTTTTTTTTAATTTTTTTTTAATGTTTTATTTATTTCTAAGAGAGAGAGACAGCGTGAGCAGGGGAGGGTCAGAGAGAGAGGGAGTGACAGACTCTGAAACAGGCTCCAGGCTCTGAGCTGGCTGTCAGCACAGAGCCCGACACGGGGCTTGAACCCACGAACCGCGAGATCATGACCTAAGCGAAAGTCGGATGCTTAACCGACTAAGCCACCCAGGCACCCCCTTTACGTGAGTTTCTGATTAGAGGAAGGCAGAGAGCTGTCAGGAGATGTAACTTGGCGCTGGAAGCATCATATCAGAGTCACTGCTGTATTTTATGGTGCAATACCTGCCTGCTACGCCCAGTAATGCATTACGTTTGTTAAGTCCTTATTGTCTACAAAGCACTTTCACAAGCATTTTTAAAGTTGGTAAGATATTAAAAACCTCTTTCTTCAAAACTTGGCTATAGAGTAATGGCGCACCGAGCCTTCTGCTCTGTGGGCTGTAGCGTCCAGGAGCGCATCAAGCAGCAGTGGAGGGAGGAGGGTGTGTAGGTTGAAAGAGAGGGACAGGAAGCTGAGTTGGTATGGTTCGCGCAGCTGCCAGGGCAAGAAGGTGGGGACTTCCACTGTCCAAAAGTCACAAGGGTCAACAAGTCTTCTAAGAAAGAAATGCCCAGATCGCTGGCCTTCTGACTCAGTGTGCCTGGGGACCTCCGGGTTACGTGCACACACTGTTGTGAGCATTCAGAACTTACTTGTCCTGGGGCGCCTGGGGGCTCAGTCTGTTACGCATCCAGCTCTCAATTCCAGGCCATGTCATGATCTCACGGTTCATGAGTTCAAGCCCTGCATCAGGCTCTGCACTGACAGCACGGAACCTGGTTGGGACTCTCTCCCTCCCTCTCTGCCCCTCCTTCCCTCTTTCTCTTTGTCAAAATAAATAAACTTTATTTAAAAAAAAAAACAAAAAACACTTGTCCAACAGTTTTGGAGATCTGGTTTGACTATATGCTATAAAGGTATTTGCGTCAGGGCTCCCCGCCCCGCCCCTAGGTTCAGGGGTTCATCGGGAGGGCCCACAGGACTCAGGATCTAGCTGTGCTCACGGCTGGGATTTCCCGCCCTGAGAGGATACAGACTTGTGTGGGACGAAGTCTGAGGACACCAGACGCCAGCTTCCGAGAGTCCTTCCCCAGTGCAGCCCTGCGAGACGTGCACAGTCCTCCAGCCACCAGCTAGGACAACAGATGCGACACGTTGTCCACCAGGGAAGCTCAGTAGAGCCCCAGTGTCCGGGCCCCTGCTGAGAGCTGGTCATGTGGGCGGCCTCTGTAGCAAATAGGGAAGCTCCAGACCTCTAGTAGGAAGCAAGTATGTGACACAACCGTGTTCATTGCACGGATGTTTTAGGTTCAGCGAGCCTCCCGTCACTTCTGGGAATGGTGGGACCCCTCCCCAAATCTGAGTTCCCAGAGGGCAACCCAGGGCTTGCCTTTAAGCAGGCCCGTAAGGAGAGTGGTCTTCAATCTGTGGTGGAGATGCTTCTGTCCAGCGCCGTTTCATGGAGGGGTCCTGGGGGTGCTTTTTCCTGTTTTCCCCGCCAACCAGACGAAACCATGAGTCAGTTCCTGCTTTAGTCCTGTACATTGCCAAGGCCTGATGATCCTGCCCCCTCTGCTTTCACCTAAGAGCTTGTAGTTTTAGCCCTTGGGTCTGGGTCTGTGATGCACTGTGAGTTGGTATTTGTGTCTGGTGTATGAAGTAGGGGTCTGGATTTATTCTTTTGCCGGTAAATATCTATTTGCCCTTGCAGCATTGGGTGAAAAGACTGTTCTTTCCCCATTGAATTGTCTTGGCACCTTTGTCAAATCAAAAGTGGCCAGAAATGTGAATTTATTTCTGGAAGCATTTGTTTTTAATTCTGTGACTTGGTCCCCTGTGTGGCATATGGCACCTGGGACTCACCTGTGCCTAGTGTCTCCAGATGAGGTAACATTTCAAGCGTCTAGAGAATGAACTTGTAGACTTCCACCTGTGGAGTCCAGAGACGTTGCCAGTTTTCAGGACTTAACTATCCTGTAACTTAAGTGGGACTGTCCAGCCTCCCTTCTAGCTTGAGGTGTGTCCCAGGTCCGCCAGGGTACTTCTCGGCTGTTCTCTTTTCTTTTTTCTTTTTTTTTTAATTTTTTTAATGTTTTATTTATTTCTAGGAGAGAGAGAGAGACAGCGTGAGCAGGGGAGGGTCAGAGAGAGAGGGAGTCACAGACTGAAACAGGCTCCAGGCTCTGAGCTGGCAGTCAGCACAGAGCCCGACGCGGGGCTCGAATCCACGAACCGCGAGATCATGACCTGAGCGAAAGTCAGACGCTTAACTGACTAAGCCACCCGGTCACCCCTCAGCTGTTCTCTTTTCAGTTCTGACCATTTTTGTTGTCTCTTCTCCTGTTAGTTCATTTCTGTGGTTTTACATTATTTGATGCCAAAATCCCTTTACTGTCACGTATTGGTTGGGGGACTTAAGGACATTAGAATTAAACAGCTCTCGGGGCGCCTGGGTGGCTTAGTCGGTTAAGCGTCCGACTTTCGCTCGGGTCATGATCTCGCGGTTCGTGGGTTCGAGCCCCGCGTCGGGCTCTGTGCTGACTGCCAGCTCAGAGCCTGGAGCCTGTTTCAGTCTGTGACTCCCTCTCTCTCTGACCCTCCCTTGCTCATGCTGTCTCTGTCTCTCTCCTAGAAATAAATAAAAAACATTAAAAAAAAATTTAAAAAAAAAAAAAGAATTAAACAGCTCTCCATTGTGAGCAAAATGAGGTGTGGATTTCTTTCAGTTTTCTCTGTTGGGATTTGTTGACTTTATGGATTCTGAGGGTTAGCATCCATCAACGTGTCTGGAAAATTCTCTATTATCTGGGCAGGTATTTCTTCTTCCACATTCTTATTATTTTTGTTTTCTGGAATGCTTATTAGACATATGTTGTATCTTTCATTTTATTCTCCTTTTCTCTTAATTTCTCTTTAAAAAATTTTTTTAATGTTTTATTTATTTTTGAGAGAGAGATAGAGCAAGAGGGGGGGGGCAGAGACAGAGGGAGACACAGAATCTGAAGCAGACTTCAGGCTCTGAGCTGTCAGCACAGAGTCCGATGCAGGGCTCAAACTCACTAGCCGTGAGATCGTGACCTGAGCCTAAGTCAGACACTTAACTGACTGAGCCACCCAGGTGCCCCAATTTCTCTCCTATTTATTTTATTTATTTTTGAGAGAGAGACACAGAGATTGGGGAGATGGGCAGTGAGGGGGGAGAAAAAGAATCCCAAGCAGACTCTGTGCTCTCAGAGCAGAGCCCAACATGGGGCTCGATCCCATATTATTTATTGCCAAAGAATAAGACATAGTCTGGGAGAAAATACTTAGAAATCCTGTATCTGATAAAGGACTTGTATCCAGAATATGTAAAGAACTCTTAAAACCCAATTAGAAAATAAACAACCCAATTTAAAAAGAAACAGGGGTACCTGTCTTGAGATTCTCTCTCTCCCTGTCTCTCTGCCCCTCCCCAACTTGTGTGCGCACACACTCCCCCTCCCAAAATTTAAAAATAAATAACAAATAAAAAGAGGCAAAAGATTTGAATAGATGTTTCACCAAAGAAAACATATGCATGTCAGGTAAGCACGTGGATAAATGTTCAACACCATTAGTCTTTAGGAAAATACAAGTTAAAACCACACTGAAATACCACTATTCCAGTGTCTCAAACTAGAGTGTCTCAAACTAGAAAGACCGATCCTAACAAGCGTTGCTGAGACTGTGGAGAGCCCATAACTCTCACACACTGCCGTTGGGGACACAAGGTGGTATAGTCTGGAAAACAGTGTGATAGTTTTTCTAAAACTTGAACATGAATCTTTTATGTGATCAGCAATTCCACTCCTAAGTTTTTACCAAAGAGAAAAGAAAGCAAGTGTTCGTACAGACTTATACATGAACGTTCATAGCAGTTTGATTTACCGAAATCTGGAAACCACCTTAATGTAACAGGTGAGTGGACAGAAAACATTACGCGTGCGTATGGTGAGATCTTACTGAGCAGTGACGAGGAGCGAACTGCTGATAGCCGCGGCAGCAGGGACGGACCGCACTGTGCTGAAAAGGAGCCAGGCCACAGAGTACATACTGCTGGATTCTCTGTGCATAAAACTCTAGGAGGTGTGGACCAACCTCTAGTAGCAGAAAGTAGATGGGTGGTGGCCTGTGTGCCTAGGTGCGAGCCGGGGACAAGGAGGAGGTCGGGGGAGGGCCACAAAGACACAAGTGTGCAGGGTGCAAGCCAGCCTCCGCGCTCCCTCATCGCTTCCTTACTGCTGTGTCAGCCCAGCGATGCTTTCAGGAAGAGGCATGTGTGTTTCATCTTCCCTTGTAGGTGCGGGCTCGGGAGTGCAGCTTTGCGCGTCTCGGGCGCCGTGCTGTTGGCCTCAGAGCGGTTCCCGTGGCGTTGCTTCTAGCCTCAGGCGGCTTGTGGTGGTTTTCTCTCGTGATATTCATGTTCATTTTCCTGCTGATCTTTCCAGCCCTGACCGTTCCTAGCTACTTGCCTTGGGTATAAATATGTGTTGAGCCAAACTGAGTTTATATGGGTGAATTTTAATCATAAGAGTAATTAACGTTGATAGCATGAAATAGCACCGTATAGTAGTATTACAGGGCATGGGAGCCAGGAGACATTTTAGATACTAATTGGCTCTTATTAATTTGTGAGGCTTTTTTTTTTAATATTTTTATTTATTTCTAGGAGAGAGAGAGAGACAGCGTGAGCAGGGGAGGGTCAGAGAGAGAGGGAGATACAGACTCTGAAATAGGCTCCAGGCTCTGAGCTGGCAGTCAGCACAGAGCCCGACGCGGGGCTCGAACCCACGAACCGCGAGATCATGACCTAAGCGAAAGTCGGACGCTTAACTGACTAAGCCACCCAGGCGCCCCTAATTTGTGAGGCTTCTTAGTAACTGTTGGAATATGAAATACTCCAGCTCCAGAATATAATGAAATGTTAAAGAGACTCAATACTGAATATTTTTTGGGATACAAATATGTCTACATGTTTATAATGTATCTTGATATCATTATCACATATTTCATTTGCTAAACAGGCAAGTAAAAATGCTCTCCCAACCTAAGTGATTATAACCAGAATGGGTGGGGGGTGGGGGGAACATCTCCCCGGAGAGGTCAGATGCTCTGCAGAGGTGCAGGGGAGAGCATGAAGTGCTCTGGGAGGCAGGAACAATGGAGCAGAAATTGTGGGGACGAGGAGGCGGGTGGTGCTGAAGAGGGAAGAGAGCTGATGTGTCCTGGTTGGGGAGGGGCCGGGTCATCCCTGTGCCAGGAACTGGGACTTATTCCTGTAGGATATTGAACGAGAGAAGGACAGGAAGGACCCCTCTGGTGCTAGTGCTGTTGGAGTTCTGTGTCCCGCAGGGGGTGGGGGTGGGGCTGGAGGCAGGGAGCCCTGTGAGGTCACTGCTTGCCACACGGGATCCCAGAGAGAGACTTCCATGCAAAGGAAGTTTTTGAAAAGAAGTATTTCAAGGTTATGGAGATAGAGCTCAAAAGGTGTGCATGTGTAAACTACAGTTAAGAAGGAAGGTTTTAATTCATTCCGTCCTGTAATTCACATGTTATCTGCTTATATGAAATTATCCCAAGAAAGTAAAAGAGGGAGTTAGGCTCTTTTAGACTCCCTCTGGAATAATACAAGCAGTGATTAGGCAGGCCTCCTCTAAGAAGCCCTCCACTGTCACTGAGCAGGTGACATTATTCTGTTTTGTCATTTCTCATAATCTTGCAAAACTAAAGAGTAGCCTAGAGTTCTGTTCTTCTCTATATTTGATTTCTTTATTATTATGTGCTAGAATCAAGTTATCTGTAGCTTTTGTGTTTTTCAGTGGGGGAAATTAATCCTTTCCTGTTACGTTGAACCATATGAAATTGTTGATGTTTGACCATTTTCGATCTACAAAAATAGCATTTTCATATGATTCAAGCTAATGACATACAGGTGGCATCTGGTGGAGGATTTACCCTTTGGTACAGTAAGTGAGTGGGCGTTAGTGGCTGTCATATGTGCCTGGGGAGAAAAAAAAATGGGAGGCCAGGACATCCTGCGTGAGGGAATGAGCATCCAGCTCAGCGTCCTGACACTGTTCCTGGCCCGCCACTGTGCTTGGGAGGGCTGCCCAGCCCCCTGCCAGAGCTCAGTTTTCTCATCTGTGAAATAGGCTTAAGAACTTTCCTATAGGGGTTGTGTAAGTATCTACTAAGATAACCGTAAACTCAGGTTTATATAAACGTCTGACATGCAAGTGCTTGTTGCATGTTGTTGAATCTCTAGAATTCAGAATGCATGAAATACTGAGTTCTCTCCCATCTCTGGAAGTGGAGTCGGATGCTGAGTGTCAGAACAATTGCATGAGAGGTTCTGCAGAGGGTCAGAAAAAGCTTCAGGAAGCAGATGGCATGGCCACGAGGTC
>NW_027532162.1:866245-868278 GCF_008692635.1 Crocuta crocuta
TTTATTTCTAGGAGAGAGAGAGACCACGTGAGCAGGGGAGGGTCAGAGAGAGAGGGAGACACAGACTCAGAAATAGGCTCCAGGCTCTGAGCTGGCAGTCAGCACAGAGCCCGACGCGGGGCTCGAACCCACAAACTGCGAGATCATGACCTAAGCCAAAGTCGGACGCTTAACCGACTAAGCCACCCAGGTGCCCCGGCCACGAGGTCTTAAAGGATAGGTAAAGGGTAGGAAGCTGGGGGAAGGGCTTTGTAGCCAGAGGGAATAATCCGAACAGAAATGTGAAAGTGGGGAGGTGTCAGCTCTGGGGTGGAGAGGCAAGAGCAGATACGAGAGAGACACTGAGCAACAGCTTCTGTTTTGAGCAACGTAGGTTCAAGTTGATGATGAGGCTGAGGTTTCTGGGGAAATGCTATAGCCATTAATGGAAGTAAGAAGTTTAGGGAGGAAGCCGGGGTGGAAGGAAGGGAGGAGTTTGGTTTTAGACATGCCGAGGGTGAAGTGGTGGCAGGCCATACAAGTCAGAGTGTGACTCTGGCCGGGGCACTGTGGTCCCCCAGGCTCTCCTGAAGAGGCCAGGGATGGGTGGCAAGACCCACCAGAAGGCCCCCTGGGTTTTCCATGCAAACTAGCACAGAAAGGGGGGAGTGAGACCGGCCGTTGGGCTCGTGGCATGCCATCTCATGGCATGAAAGCTTGAAAGCTTAGGGAATTTTCTTTTCCCAAGTAACATTATCGTGACATTCTTGTCTTTGTAACCAAAGATGCAGTTGTTTAGTTGAGTATTAAAATCAGCAGGCCACTCTTTCAGATTGTGTCTCCCTCTCTCTCTGCCCCTCCCTCGCTCACATTCTGTCTCTCTCTCTCTCTCTCTCTCTCAAAAAATAAAATAAAGACATCAAAAAAATTTTTTTTTAAAAATCAGCAGGCCAGGGGCGCCTGGGTGGCTTAGTCGGTTAAGCGTCCGACTTTCGCTTGGGTCATGATCTCGCGGTTCGTGGGTTCAGGCCCTGCATCGGGCTCTGTGCTGACTGCCAGCTCAGAGCCTGGAGCCTGTTTCAGTCTGTGTCTCCCTCTCTCTCTGATCCTCTCCTGCTCACGCTGTCTCTCTCTCTCTCTCCTAGAAATAAATAAAAATATTTTTTAAAAAAATGAAATCTTGCCATTTGCAATGATGTGGATGGAACTAGAATGAATTATGCTAAATGAAATAAATCAACCAGAGAAAGACAAATGCCATGTGATTTCACTAATATGTGGAATTTTAGAAACATAATGAACGTATGGGAAGGAAGGTGAAGAGAAGAGAGGAAACATACCACAATAGACTTTTTTAAAAGTTTATTTTCAGATGGGAGGGGCAAAGAGAGAAGGAGAGAGAGAGAATCCCAAGCAGGGATTCAAACCCACAAGAGGCTCAAACCCATGAACCCATGAGATCATGACCTGAGCCAAAGTCAGCTGCCTAACTAACTGCCTGAGCCACCCAGGTGTCCCCACCACAATAGACTCTTAGCAATAGAGCACAAACTGAGGATTGATGGGGGGAGGTGGGGAATGGGCTAGAGGGGGGATGGGAATTAAGGAAGGTACTTGTGATGAGCACTGAGTGTTGTAAGTGATAAGTGAGTGAGTTCTACTCCTGAAACCAATATTGCACTGTATGGTAACTAAATAAAATTTAAATTAAACAAAAATAAAGTTATAGGAGAGGAAAGCATCTTTAGGGTAACACAAGCCAAACTAGAGAGCACTTCAAAGCAGGTAGAGTTAACCCACGTGTACTGTGGGCCAGAGGGTCATAGAAGACGACTCCTCTTCGTCACTTGGCATGTGCCCAGAGCACACCGTTGGGACTCATCTGAGCCTGGTGTGCAGTTTAGAGTTGTGCCATATCCTGTCCACTGACGAGCAGCCGCTGGGTTAAGTAAATTGGACTGTCTGAAAGTGTAATGTCAAAATATCACTCCTTACAGAGCATTTAGTGTGTGAATGTGTGAAAATCATTATTTTCACCCCACTCCCCCCAAAAA
>NW_027532162.1:868474-878233 GCF_008692635.1 Crocuta crocuta
ACTTTATTTCCCCCCCCCCCCCCCAGAAAGAAGCCTGAAAAATGGCATAATTTTTCAGGAACTGCAATAGAATCATTAACTGAATGGACACTATGCTAGGTGGTGAATCCTTTTGTTTTCATAGATAAAATTGCAATCTTTGAAAAGTTTTTTGCACGTTAGAAAAATACACGTGGCACGTACTGACAGGCTATTTCAATAATAGATTATAAAACGAAGTCTTCTTCCTAACGTCATCCATGGCTTAGTGTGGAAGACGCGTGTGCTTGTATATATTGCATAACTGTCTACAGTGGTTTGTGTTGAGAAACTTTGTTATGTGTTTTTAATGCCTGAATTATTGTAACACCACTTTCAAACAAGTTTAGAATTTTTTTAATGTTTTATTTATTTTTGAGAGAGAGAGAGACAGCGTGAGCAGGGGAGGGTCAGAAAGAGAGGGAGTCACAGACTGAAACAGGCTCCAGGCCCGGAGCTGTCAGCACAGAGCCCGACGCGGGGCTCGAACCCACGAACCATGAGATCATGACCTGAGCCGAAGTCGGACGCTTAACCGACTGAGCCACCCAGGCGCCCCTCAAACAAGTTAAAAACTTTATTTGAAGAGACAAAAAAAATACTTTTGATGAAAGCCATGGTACCAAGTTGACTTGTGATCTAAAGGTTTCAATCATAATTATCAACTGAGTCCTAGTGTTTCTGATCACCTTGAAATTTTAGTTCTGGGAGCCTGTTTCTCAGGCAGATGATAGCTTCGTGAGCCATGACTCCTACACATAATTAGTACAAAGGAGACTTTGCCTGGGAAATGAGCCCCTTTTCCTTATCTAACTGCTGGCACATCTTGTTTATTGATAGCTTATTTGTTGAAAATCTGAATGTAGTGTGTTTGGCTTTGATCACTTAATTATGGACATTTTTATCCTGTTTAAAATTACTTATCTGGGGGTGCCTGGGTGGCTCAGTCAGTTTTATTTATTTATAATAAATAAAACATAAAAAAAACTTTAAAAAATTACTTATCTGAATACCGTTTATGAAATCCTTTCTTTGCCAAGATGTTAACATTTTATCTAAGAAGAGTATAATTAAAATGTAAACATTGACAGCGAGTGTTTGCAAGGATGCAGAGAAGCTAGAACTTTCCTGTGTGGCTCACGGGGATGTAAAATGGCACGTTTCACTTTGGAAAGCAGTTTGGCAGTTTCTGTAAGGTCAGCAGCCACTTAACCACACGACCTGCCTGTCCTACTTCTTGACTTTGGTTACCCAAGGTCCACATAAATTCCGGGACAGCTTTAGTCATCACAGTCCAAAAGTGGAAACAACTCACGTGCCCACTGACGCTGAATGGATGACCGAAATGTGGTATGTCCATACGGCAGAGTACTACTCAGCAGTGAAAAGCACAAGTTTACTGATACATGTAACGACACCGGTGAATCTCAGAAGCATTGTGGGCGTGAAGGAAGCACGCACTGGACAGTCTCATTTGTGTGGAATTCTTGGGCAAACAGAACAAGGCTCTCAGGACAGAATGCCGGGCCCCACATCCGTAGTTGCCAGGGTGCGGAGTGGGGCGGGGGCCTAAGGAGTGGAAGTGACCAGCAGGTGTCAGAATTCATTCAACAGTGGACTTTACAAGGGTGCTTTTTATTGCCTGTAAGCCATCCTTCAATAAATGTGATTTTAAAAGTAAACATTGATTTCACTGTGTATTTGTTAAACTGGCCAATTGTCGTTCTGTTTCCACTCACTACCAGTATGGGTATCTTGGCAGTTTTGTGTAGGAAATGGTCTAGAATATATGCTGGTCAATTTTTTAAAAGTTGCATATAATATCTTAAATTTAAGACCATAGAAGAAAGTTAGATTTTATTTTTGCTAATTTTGAGTGTTGTGAAATAATTTTATTTGCAATTTCTGTAAAGTCAGGAGCAGTAACATATGGAGGGGCTGGCTTCTTGTTTGGTTTCACTGTTTTGGGAAAGGAGGCTTTAAAAGGGTCTTTTTATTTTTGGACCCACGGCTCTCAGGGTGGCCGAGGGAGGTTGTGAAACGTCCTCTTCTGGTTCCTCACGACCTTTCTAGGGCAGGGGACAGGCTGAACAGTGCACTTTTATAAGAGTCCTGACTGCTCTAATGGGAAATGCTGCTTTTAGTTCTCAGTGAAGATACTCAGTATAAAGAAAACTGAGCTCAGGTTCTGTTCCTCGGAGTCAAATTTGATGAGTAACCTAATTGCTTCCATTGTGAGGTTATTCTCTCATGGGTCAGGACAGAGACTCACTGAGAACAGGGGCACATCTCACTTCGTACCCGCAGTGCCTCTGGGCCTGGCTGGCGTAGCGAGGGCCAGTGAGTGATCCTGCTGTGGTGTATGCGTGTTTCGTGCTCCAAACGGTTCCGGCTCCCATGACCCCTTTGCAACCACCTTGCCATTTGTCCTCTGTCACTTACTCATGCTGGGATCTTGAGCACATAGTTTATTTATTAGTGTTTGTTTATTTTGAGAGAGAGAGAGAGAGAGAGAGAGAGGGCATGAGTTGAGGAAGAGCAGGGCGTGGGGTACAGAGGATCCAAAGCAGGCTCCATGCTGACAGCATGGAGCCCAACGTGGGGCTCGCACTCACAAACCGTGAGATCATGACCTGAGCCAAAGTCAGACACTCAACCAACTGGACCACCCAGGTGCTCCGCACATCCTTTGCAAAGCCTCACTACCTCGGCCGTGTGCAGCCCCTCCAGGCAGACGGGAGTGTAGAGCACATGATCGGGAGGAAGGCGGTAAGGGCCGGGGGGACTTGCACTAATGAGGCATTGAGAGAACTTTGGGTGGGCGTGGAGGGCCTGGTGGGCTCAGTCAGTAGAGCTCGCAACTCTTGATCTCCGTGTGGTGAGTTCAAGCCCCACAGTGAGTGTAGAGATTACCTAAGTAAATTGTTTTCTTTTTTTTTTGTTTTTTGTTTAAAAAATTTTTTTTATAGTTTTTATTTATTTTTGAGACAGAGACAGAGTGTGAGCAGGGGAGGGACAGAGAGAGAGGGAGACACAGCATCGGAAACAGGCTCCAGGCTCTGAGCTGCCAGCACAGAACCAGATGCGGGGCTCGAACCCACAAACCACGAGATCATGACCTCACCCGAAGTTGGACACATAACTGACTGAGCCACCCAGGCGCCCCAGTAAATTCTTTTAAAGAGTCTGGAGAGGCAGTTAAAATGGTGAGGAAGATGTAGACTCTTCGCAGGAAGACAGAATGAAAAGTGTGGGCTTTCAAGTTTGGGAAGATGCTGTTCACACCGGAGTATGAGGGAGCGGACTCGTTCATATCCGCCCCACCGTGCTGGGCTGGGGCCTGCAGCTGCTGGGGCCAGGGGCCTCTGGAAGCCTCTCATTAGTTAGAGTGAGTTTTCTGTCAGTATTTTGTATATAAAAGTATTGCAAGTTAGACAGTTAAGTCTTTTAATTTCTCATTTTTGTGGGTAGATTTGTGGGCGTTTGGAGAAAGAAGGGGAAAGTGATCATGGAGATGGGGGGCCAGAGGCTTCTGTTTCCCTCTGCTCTTGTGGTGGGTGGGGGATTTGTTAGACATGGACATGGAGTTGGGTGGCCATGTTGTGAGAAGTGGAGGAGCAACCTGCCTTCATAGCATGGACGCTTGCCCTAGAGTCCTAGCTCAGCTCCAAGGTCACGTGCAAGGGGCCTGAGCTGTGGGGCCCCAGGCCGTCGCCCCTGCTGGAAGGCTATGAGAGGGGCTAGCCTTTCCTCTGGGCCCGGGCCGCATCTGCGAGAGCACAGCACCCACTTCTGCACTAGTGGTGCTGCTGGTGGGCAGGGCCCATCCTGCCTGTGGCCTGGAGCCGAGCTCGCCCAGTGACCCGGCCGGGAGGGACTTCCGGGAGCCCAGGGAACGGGATTTGATTTCTTCTTACTTGATGCAGCGCCAAGAAATAAGTGAGGATTTAGGTCATGGGTTTGTTTGGATGCACGTGGAGAACTGAGAACTGTCAGGAGGCTGAGCCGACCTGGAGGGACCACAGTGACAGGCCTGTCATCAAAGGACTGAATTTGTATGGAAGGGTTTTGTTGTCCTAAAAACTGAAAAGGTGCTTCTTTTTCTAAATTTTCACATGGAACAATCAAGGGAAGATATACGAACGTGTGAAATGTAGCATAGTTGTTGACTTGTAAGTTTATGGTGGTTGCTGGTTTTATAACCCGTTTCAGATACAGTTAAGGGGCACCTGGGGGCTCGGTCGGTTAAGCGTCCGACTTCAGCTCACATTATGCTGTCATGGTTCGTGAGTTTGAGCCCCAGGTCAGGGTCTGTGCTGACAGCTCGGGGCCTGAAGCCTGGTTCGGGTTCTGTTGTCTCCCTCCCTCTCTGCCCCTCCCCCGCTCATGCTCTGTCTCTCTCTCTCTGCACCTTCCCTGCTCACACTTAGTGAAGTTACACAGGGGTACTGCTGGCTTCAGCTGCACGCGTGCCAAAAAAGTGTGTGGGTGACCCCTGCGTAAGGCTGACATGCGAATTTGTGAAGTGTTCTGTATTTTTTATGTTAACTATACTGGAATTAAAATGAAAATTAACATTTACACGGGGACATTCACTTTGAAAAAGTTCATTGAGCCGTTCCTGCATTCCTGCATTGCTGACACCGCACAGCACTTCCCGGCCCTCCCAGCAGGGCAGGGCCCCCGCCAGCTCTCTGCACCCCCCTCCCCCGCTGGGGGTCTCTGCTCTTCCCCGCTGCTGGGGGCCACTGGGAGTGAGGGGAGACCAGATGTTTGTTTGTGTAAGTTGTAAAATTAAGAAATTAATGTAAATGGAAAGATTTGGTGAGTAGACATAGTTTTTCTCTCATCAAAAATACTTTTAGAAGTAAAGGTTCTAATGGTTTCAAAAATACCTTTTGTTGCAGTGATGAGAAAATCGTAGTAGGTGGAAGTTAGCAGCCCCTTATTCAGGTTAAAACGGAAGTGTCAGGCATTTCGATGGTTCTGCCGGGCTTTTTTTTTTTTTGTACAATAAGCAAATTTCTTTAGAGATGGAAGTTTCTGTAATTTGGCAGTTTACAGTGTCTAGTTCTGAAGAGGGCTTTGCTCCATATTGTTTCCTCAGGATCTTAGGTAACAGAAGACAGTTCCTGATTCCATTTTTCAAGAATGTGCATGACAGCCTTAAGATGGGGGAAGCGCGGGGTCAGCGCGGCAGGGCTTCCAGAGGGCGGAAGGGAAGAGGGTGCCCCGGGCACAGGGGGACAGAGTACAGAGTGCTGGTCTGGGGGAGGGACTGGAGCCCAGCCGCCAAGGTCAGCACAGGAGGGGCTGAAAGCGTAGCTCNCCCGGCTTTGCCACGCGAGCGGGCTGGCCTGCGGAAGCCCCTTGACCTCCTCGGTGCTGGCCTTCTCACCTCTCCCCGCTGCTCTCTGGTGGAGGTGCCCACCCGGAGCAAGGCACACGGCAGCCAGAGCCCCGAGGTTGTTAGCAGTGGCGGCGGAGCGTGGGGACACCCTTCCCCCCTCCCATCGGTGAGGTGCCCGGGCCTCGGAAGCTTACCGTTTTGTACCCGCTTTGCAGGCAGCGTTGTCAGCGGTGGCCCAGTCCTTGGTGAAAGCCATACATATAGAGTTTTAAGGAGGTATTTGTATTCTTAGAATCTGTATTTTTCAGCTGCTTGAGACCAGGTGGCAGTGAAATGACATTTGTCCTCGAGGATCAGTACACCTTTATTTTTTAGGTGGTATGTTCTCAAACATTTGACATCCCCATTTATTCAAATTCAAAATCCCCATTTATTCACCCTTAAATAGCTAGTCCAAAAAGAGGAAAAGAGGCATGTCATTTTCAGTATACATTTGCAAAGGGTTGGGTCTTTTTTTTTTAACTCCTGTATAGTTAACATACAGTGTTACGTTAGCTTTAGGTGCGCAGTATCGGGATTCAGCAGCTCTGTATGTTACTCATCAGGATAAGTGTAGGTTTCTCCCCTTCTCCTATTTCTCCCATCCCCCCCCCGACTCTGGTAATCATCAGTTTTTTCCAGAGTCTGTTTTTTTGTTTGTTTTTTTTCCTTTGTTCATTTTTTTCTTTCTTAAATTCCACATGTAAGTGAAAGTATATGGCATTTATCTTTCCCTGGCAGACTTATTTCACGTAGCATTGTTCTCTCTCAATCCCTCTGTGTTCTAAATGGCAATATTTTATGTTTTATGGCTGAGGAATATTCTGTTGTATGTATACACACCACATCTTCTCCATTCATCTATCCATGAACACTTGAGCTGCCTCCATAATTTGGCTATTACAAATAATGCTGCAGTAAACATAAGGGTACATATATCTTTTCAAATCAGTGTTTTCATTTTCTTTGGGTAAATAACCAGTAGTGGAATTACTGGATCATATGGTAGTTATATTTTTAATTTTCTGAGGAAACTTCATACGGTTGTCCACAGTGGCTGCACCAGTTTGCATTCCCACAAGTTGTATCCCTTAGGTGTGTGTGTGTGTGTGTGTGTGTGTGTGTGTGTGTGTGTATGTCCATCCCTTTTAAATATAGTATCTGGTGTATTAAAAAAGCTGTTACGTATATTATTTAATAAAAGCTGTCTAAAAGTGAGAAAAGTTCTTATGTACCGAGTAATTTGTATCATCCTAACTTCTAGAAGGGAAGCGATTTAAGATCCTGATGTATACTTGTTCTGACACGAGGAAAACAATTGAGCAGCTAAACCGTACCTTCCAGCCTGTCCATGTTCTGCTCCCCGCAGGTGGGAAATGCACGCGCGGAACTCACCCTCTCCGAGCTCCAAGATATGGCCGCCAGGCAGCAGCAGCAAATTGAAAATCAGCAGCAAATGTTGGTTGCCAAGGTGAGCTTATAAAAGCCAAGGTGGGAGAATATTCTTGAAGAGTGTTCTTCAGCAGCTGCTTCAGCCTGGAGTGAATACACCCACGGGCGGCCCTTGTAGGGCCCAGTCACGGAGGGTCGGTCACAGTGTCCTCCTGTCTGTTACCTCTTCTGTGATGGTGTATGAATACTCTAGCTCCTTCCAATTGGGAAGGCATCGGAGTAAGACCTTTGACACCCACACTCAGACACCCCAAAATAGGAGGTGGTTGACCTTAGTCAGCTGTAGATAAAAGCTGGATGAGGACACCGGTCGTGGGCCCCATAGCCATGACAGTGGGTTAGCTAGGCTTCCTCTCTGGCGCTCTGCGTGGACTTTGGTTTTTTTACTAAGCAGAGTTAGGGCTCTCTCTACACCGAGTTGTGCGTTTGTCATTGAGATGCTGTAACAAAATTTGAAATTTTTCTTATCACAGACTGAAAACTCAGCCCTATCACCCATGCCTGCCAGAGGATATTCTTGTTGTAATGATCTCTGAAACTGCTGTGAAAGGCTGCTGTATAAGAATACGGAAACATTTCTGCCTGGGTTCTTACTGCTTCTCTGTGGAGAGATTGCTTAATAGCGAAACGTCCAATCCCACTTTTTTCACTTATTGAGTGCCCATTTAATTCATTGTACTATCCACTTTCACGTGGATATATCATAGCATAAATTGGGCTTGTTTTTTAAAGTTGTCTTGCAGGAAAAAAAGTTTGTCTTGCGAAACTTACTGGAAGTACAAGAATTAAAAAAAAATTAAGAGTTAAGTAAATTGGGAAGCTTTTCGTCCCATTAATAAGATTTCTCAGGTGAAGTGTACGTAGTGTTATGTGGTTATAACATTTTCTAGCTCTGCTTTTTGTTTCCTTTCCAAATACTGATCCAAAGTATTACCGATAAAGAAATTCTTAGACATTTTCAGCAGCGTAAATGACAAGTTAATGCTAACATGTGTACCCTTTACATATTCAAGCACACACTCCCTTACTTTAGAGTGTCATGTGCTGTCCCTGCAGAGTCACACTCCATCCTTTCCTTACTCAGGTGCATTTAACGCATACGTGCGGGACCGTATTTCATGCCAGTGTTCCCCCATCATAGGAACCGGGAAAAGACTGCTGAAGAGTCCTGCGTGTCTCTTTACCTTGGGATTGTCCTGTCCTTATTTGAGCGTGGAAGGTTTCATTCATTTTGAAGAAATGAATGAAACAAACACTTCCCTGACTGTTCAGTGTTACTTAGCACGTTAGAGGCTTATTCGCTTACTGATGAGCTTTGTTCAGTAGAAAGCCCTTTGCTTCAGTGCCGCTTTCCTTTAAGAGATTAACAAGGAACCTTGGGAAGCCGTTTTGTGGCGGCAGGAAACATGCAACTGCCAGCAGGAAACTTCGGCTGCGGAGCTTCACACACAGGACGAAGATGAGGGTGTGTGAGCGCGTGTGACGCTGTAAGACTCTGAGGAAGGGTTCGTGTGAACTGAGCGTAGACTGCTGTACGGAGTACAGCACACTTGACAGCCTTCAGCTGTACGGGCCCCGATATCCCCGTTCCGTGGGGGCCGATGCCGGCAGGAGTCCGCAGGCGTTTCTTTACTGTTCGTTACGAGGGCTGATGGCACGGAGCCCACTCAGACTTGTCTGATGTGTAAAAGCGATCATCTGCTTCAACTTCTGCAGTCACCTGTCTCCTTCTTTTGTTAGGAACAACGTTTACATTTCCTGAAGCAGCAGGAGCGCCGTCAGCAGCAGTCTGTCTCTGAAAATGAAAAGCTTCAGAAATTGAAAGAGCGAGTCGAAGCCCAGGAAAACAAGCTGAAGAAGATCCGCGCCATGAGAGGACAAGTGGACTACAGCAAAATCATGAACGGCAACTTGTGTACGTTTGTGCCTTGCTCCGTGCCCACACTCAGGCCTAGATGACAGTCCAGCTTCTGGACACTGGGCACACGTGGACCAGTGTCACACCTTGCTGGAGAAGGCACACTGATGTCTGGCTCTGAAACCTGCATCTAAAAGGACGGGGTCAGTTAGGCTACGTGATCCTAGAAGGTCTCTCGGTGCGGCAGGAAGGTCCGTTGTTAACGCTTGTAACACGTTAGCTGCCCTCCGGACTGGGGCCACAGCGCCGTGACACTCCGCTCGTCCTGAGGGTCTCTGTAAACTGTACGGCTTAAACTTCATCTGTGTAGTAAGATAATCATACAAATGCTCATTTTTTACTTTTGTGTGTGCGGTTCTTTGTTTCATTCCCGTTTGGTTGGTGCCTGCCTTGTGTTACAGTGACCAGCCAGCCACACCCAGGCTCCTGCCCTTACACAGACTTCGGTCCATTGGTGCATTGAGATTCCTCAGTGGCTTGGCCAAGCTCCCCTTTGGACTGGCTGCCCCAGTTAAAGCATATTCCATAATTAGTGCACGTATAGTTTGCTGTGTGGGCAGTCACATCATGTGTCCTAGAGGCTTGTCAAAACGTCCGTTGGGTTATGTACATCAGTTTTCTCCCCAAAGTCTAGCCCTGGGTGATGCTAGAGCTGAGTTGAATGGATAGAAATGAAGAAATCACAAAACCAAAATAAATACCACACACACACACACAAAATATCGACTAAGTGATGTCTTTTTCTTTATTGGTGGGACGTTCTAGCTGCTGAAATAGAAAGGTTCAGCGCCATGTTCCAGGAGAAGAAGCAGGAAGTACAGACAGCAATATTAAGGGTCGATCAGCTCAGTCAGCAACTGGAAGATTTAAAGAAAGGAAAGCTGAGCGGGCTCCAGTCCTACAGCGGCAAGCTGGCGGGGCCGGCGGCGGCGGAGCTGAGGAGGCTGTACCAGGAGCTGCAGGTGAGTGGCAGGCGGGGGGG
>NW_027532162.1:878316-890934 GCF_008692635.1 Crocuta crocuta
GGGGGGGGGGCAGAGATTCTGAGGCCTCTCTCGGGCTTGCTTCTCGTGTGGGCAGCAGCCCCCGTAACCGGAAACAAGGAACTGGATATTCTAGTTTCATCGTAGGCACAAAATGTACTCAGTACCAAGAATTTAAGGTGTTTTTTTTTTTTTTAACTGTTTATTAACTTAGAGAGCAGAGACAGGGAGAGAGAGAATCCCAAGCAGGCTCCCGGCTGTCAGCACAGAGCCAGATGCGGGGCTCGACGTCAAGAACTGTGAGATCATGACCTGAGCCAAAATCGAGTCAGATAATTAACCTACTGAGCCACCTAGGCACCCCCAGTACGAAGGATTTTTAAAACAGCTTTGAGATACAGTTCACATAGCACATGGTTCACCCATTTCAAGCATAGAGTTAAGTGGGTTTGAGTATCTTCACAGAGTTCTCCGGTCACCAGCACAGTCCACTTTAGAACATTCCGTCACTCCCAGAAGAAGCCCATCCCTCTTCACCATAACCCCACACTCCCTGCCCCCTAGCCTAGCAACCACGAATCTACTCTTTGTCTCTGGATTTGCCTATTATGGAAATTTCATATGAGCAAATCATGCAGTGTGTGGTTTTTTGTGCCTGGAATCTCTCACTTAGTCTGTTTTCAGTGCGGATTGAGTACGGAATTGAATGGGCGATACAGTGAGCTAGGGGGAAAAGTAAGCTTTCAGTGATATTTAAGGTCTCTGTGTACGCTGTGTTTCGATGAGAGAGATGCCTGTTGTTAGATCGTCGCCTCGCTCAGCTTGGGCTGCTGTCACCCCCCTCCACAGACAGCACTTCCCACAGCCCCAGAGCCAGGGAGTCCGAGGTCAGGGTGCCGGCACGTTGGGCCCCTGGTGAGAGCCTGCTTTCTGGCTTCTTGCTGTGTCCACACAGCTCTGGCCTTCCTCTGATGAGGCACCCACCCCGTCCTGGGGGCCCCGCCTCCAGCCACCACCACACAGAAGGCAACGTACAGATTCGGGGACACACAGTCATTCAGTCCCGAATGGTCAGTCCTCCAGGTGCCCACGTCTCCAAAGTTCTTACTCAGCAGGTGATTTTTCAAGCCAGAAACAAGTTTCACAGTTCTGTTAGCACTTGCCAGAAAAAGTCATCGTTTTATGAAATGAAAATACATAATGACAGTAAACTTGTTTTTGTTGCTGTTAAGCTCTCTCATGTAAATGCATAGAAATAATTTATGACTTCTTTTACATTTTAACCAAGTATTAAAAGTGCAGAGTTTTTTAAGTTTATTTATTTTGTGAGAGACAAGAGACCTTGTGAGCAGGGGAGGGGCAGAGAGATAGGGAGACAGAATCTCAAGTAGGCTCCACACTGTCTGTGCAGAGCCCAGCGTGGGGCTCAAACTCACAAAACCGCGAGATCATGACCTGAGCCGAAACCCAGGGTCAGATGCTTAATGTACTGAGCCACACAGGTGCCCCCAGAGTGCAGGGTTTTTAAGGAATTTTTTTTTGAGGTGTGATGAGTGTAGTATACTGACTTACACGTATTCATCTGCCAAGTTTTCTGACTGCAGTTGAGGTTACAAAGTACATATTGCCTCCTGTCTGGCGCACATGCTGGACACACACGTGCATCTGGAAGAGCTTAACAAGGCAAAGCCTTCTGTGTGTGGTGCCCACGGGTGCCTTCTGTTCCGTATTTCATTTTTTAAAGTGCTGGCCGCGATCCGCTAACGTGATACCATACACTCCAGTTGGAGGGCAAGGCCATCCTTTGTGAATTCTTGCTGCTCTACAGTGAGATGCCTCATTCAGTGGCCTGTGCGGGGTGGAGTAGACACCTGTCCTTGGGTCCCTACAGGACATGCTCAGTAAACTGCCATTCCCAAGGGCCACAGTCAGGACCATCCATAGCCGCCACTAGCACCAGTCATCCCGTGTGCTCTGAAGAAGGCGTTTGCTTACAGGTAGAGAAGAACTCTGTTCCGGCGCCATCCATGCTGCACGTGTAAAATACCTGGCACATGGGTGACCGTGCGTTTGACAAATATATATAAGTACTTAATGACTTAGTGTTACTTTTCTCTTATGTTTTTACTTTACCTGGCAGTGAGAATCTGATTGTTTAATGCAAATCATAAAAGTTGTATTTTTGGTTTTTATTTTGCAGATTCGTAATCAGCTTAACCAGGAACAGACTTCAAAGCTCCAGCAGCAGAAGGAACTCTTGAACAAACGCAACATGGAGGTGGCCGTGATGGACAAGCGGATCAGTGAACTGCGTGAACGTCTTTATGGGAAGAAAATTCAGGCATGTGAGAAAGAAAATATTTGTGTAAGATAAGCTACTAAAAATGATTTGGCGCCCAGTTGCACATCGTCACTGTAATGGCATTTTGCTCCCCCATCTGCCACAGCGGATGAAACAGAAATTGGCCATAAGCCATAAAAAAAAAAAAAAAAATGACAGTAGAAAACTCCTTCCAAAGGCACATGTATTTCCTAGGATGTGGGATCAAAACCCGCCCCATCCATAGCCACAGCCCCCATCTCCCCGCCCCCCTGTTCTGCTCAGTGGGTCTGGCCTGGCAGCCTGGGCAGGGGCGGCCCCGCTCTGCCCTGTGAAGCTGTGTCGTGTGGGCACGTTCTCAACCTGTGCCGCCTGGAGTCCTCGCCACACGCTGATAGGTGCTGCCTGCCCTGCAGTCGTGCGTGCTCTGAGTTGCCCCAGCCGGAGCGCTGTCCGCTCCCCAGCAGAGGGCTCTGTGAGGCTTGGTGCTTTTTAAAAATCTTTACTTCGTATTTTGACTTTCAAAGGTAATAAATACTCATTGAAAAATTAAAACCGTACAGAAATACTTAAAGGAAAATGTGAAAGTCCCTTCCACCCTGCCTTCATTCTCCAAACATGATAGTTTTAATGATTCCAGTCTTCTGCTTAATCCAGACAAAAAGGTATTTAATTTTTAATTGAAAATGGAATTGTAGGAATTATGTCATTTGCACTGTTCTCGTCTTTCTTAACCACAACGTAGGTATCTTTCTAGGTCATTCCTTCACTCCTTTTGCAGCTTCTGTATAATACCCCACGTCCCGGGGCCTGTGGCCCCTTTCCCTGACCCCTAGGTGGCCTGGGTGTCCCCGATTCCTGCTGTTACTCTTACTCTCGGCACAGCACGAGCTCCCGCAACAGCTTGAGGGACAAGGGGCCGCTGTGCGTGGCTCCTGCCTTCCGCGGCGGCGCCCAAGCACAGAGCCGGAGAGGAGGGCGTGGCGGCCCTCGAGCTGGGAGCTGCCGCCTGGGTCCTCGGAGTCTGTCCGCACTCAGTTATGGGCACTTGCACGCTTTGACGAGTAACCTCTCATCGCTGCTGCTGCTCTCAAGGCAGCTCTCGGGAGGCCAGGGGGCTGCGGGAGCTCTGCCTGGGTGGGCCACGGTGGGGGTGGGGGCGCCAGAGGAAGGAGGGGGGCCGCCACTTCTTTGAGTGTCTATCCTAATCAGTGGTGTCAGGTGAAATCTCTTATTTACGAACCAATCTACCCTTTTTAAAAAAAAAAAAAATCCAGAGAGTTCGTGGTTGATCTGTAGAACTCTGTTTTCAAATGATGGAAGTTTTCCTTGCTCTTTCGGTTAGCGTCCTGCTTGCTCACACAGCATTCTGGCTGGGCTCCCTCGGTCAGGGCTCGCTCTCCGGAGAAGCGGAACGAGCAGGGAAATGGAGAATGACTGGTGGATGCGTTGACTGACTTTAAGTAACCGGCTCACACGGCCGTGGAGGCTGCACACCCGACACCTGCAGCCTGGCCGCGTGGGGGCCGTTGGTGCCGCTGTTCGCGTGCGCAGGTTGTCTGCAGGCCCAGTGCCCTTTCTCTGAGCACCTCAGTCTTCTCTGTCTCAAGTCTTTCAGCCGATTGCACACGGCCCACCCACGCTGTGGAGAGCAGTCCGCGTCATTCACAGCCTAGTGATTTCAACCTTGGTCTCTTCATAGCAGCATCGAGGCCTATTTGAGTAGATATCTGGGTCCCATGGCCTAACCAAGTTGACACCTAAAATGGGCCGTCACAGATGGCTAGGTAAAGTTGCTTCTTGCATTCCACCTGATATGATACTTCAGGTAATCTTGAAGAACTTGGTGCCTCTGCAGAAATGCGTGTCTGCCCAGAGGTCCCAGGCCCCGTTGGGCAATTGTCAGAGTCCTAGGCCCTTTCCCCAAAATGATACATGCTCACATGTGCAGAGGTTTGCAAGCAGTTGTAGGAGGTCGTGGATCCCTCCAGCCTGCCCGGGGCCTCTGAGGTGTCCGTGATCCTCCAGCTACATCCCTGTTATGGACCCTCTTTTTCGGTGGCATCACGTGATCAGTGACCTTGGCTGTAGTGTGGTGTCGTTGCCAAGAAAGGCAGAGCTGCCTGCAGGACACTGGTCACAGTGTCGCTGGCTCCAGGTCATGTCCCCGTGTCCTGCATGGCTTGTTCAGTCCTCACAGCAAGCCTCAGCTGGACTTTCAAGCCTCAGCTGGACTTTGCAGACATGGGCACAGAGGTTTAGAGCCAGTAGGTCACTTTCACTTGGCCCTGGCGGCGCAGTGAATAAGTGGTGAAGCAGGACTTGACACCAGGCTCAGAGCCCAGGCTTTTGACTGATGCCTCTGCCCACCGAGGGGAGGGGATGGAGAGCGTCCCCCGGGTAAGATGGTTCCGCAGAGGTGTCCTGGGAAGCAGGGCCCTTCCACCATCAGTTCCCGTTTCTCTTAGCTCACAAATGGGTAGGGGTTCTCAAAGGGAGGATCACTTGTGTGGGACTCTGGGCCAAGGCCCTTCTTTGAACGCTTGCCCTTTCTAGACACTGAGTTTTCAGGGTGATGGAGCTTCCTGAGGGAGGGCATGTCATTTAGGGAGTGGCTCAAATGAGAGCAGTCAGTCACACTAGGCCTGTGATTTCATTTAATTCAGGAGAATGTTAACTCTAGTTTCTTCCCCTTTTGTAGCTAAGCCGTGTGAATGGCACGTCGTCACCGCAGTCGCCGCTCAGCACGCCTGGCAGGGTCGCTGCAGTGGGGCCTTACATCCAGGTCCCCAGTGCCGGCAGCTATTCTGTCCCGGGGGACCCCGTAAAGCCCCAGTCTCTCACTATCACCTCAAGTGCTGCCCATGGAAGATCCAAATCCGGTGAGTGGCCCCGGTCCTCGCCTTAAAGGAGAGCAGGTGAACAAGGAAGGGGGACCTGGGGGACCCTGGGGACCAGCTTCCTTACAGGAGGCCGCCAAGGTACGGCTCAGGCTCTGCCCGCCCTCAGTCTCCCCCCAAGTACTTTGTCTGCTAGGGCAGTTTTGGGGAGTTGCGGGCCACCATGGTAACAATGTGGCCCGAAAACGAGAACGGATTCTCTTTATTGAGCTGTGTGTCTTTACTGCGTGGCTTTTCAGAACAAAGTACTTCAGAACCTGTCTGCTTGGGCCGCGGGTTTTGTTTCTGAGTGTGGGTGCTCGGCCTGCTGCCGCCCATCCCGGCAGAGAGACAGCCTGTCTGTGAATGGCACGCTGGGGCTGGTCTTTCCTTTCCCCGCTCAGCACGGCCGTAAGCAATCGGAGATCTCCACACCGTCCCTACACACCGAATCGTGCGGTGTGACCAGCACCGTGCCCGGAACAGCCTCCAGTTCCCAGCCCAGGCAGGCTGGGCTGTCCACTGAGAGGGGGCTCTCCCTTCTCGGAAGAAGGTGGCTGTTTTCTAGACATTAAGCCAGAGCTTCTTTGCAGTTACACTTTCTCTCTGCTGGGCCGACGTGTCTCCCCGTGACACACGGGAGTCATAGAGTCCAGGTACCGTGTGCACAGCCTCCCCACACTCACCGGCCGGGCCCCTGTTCTCAGGACTGGGGGTGGAGCTTGGCACTCTTCTGTTTGCTCGTGTTCTCTTGCCTGGTGCCCAGTCGGAGCAGCAACAGGTCTGCCACTCCTGCTGTGGGGTGGTGGGCTTGTCAGGACCCCGGCAGGATAGGTGTCCCCGGCCGTCGTGGGCCACGCGCCCTGGCTCTGCTCTCTCTACGACCGTGTCAGCAGCCACGTGGAGTGTGTGGTCGGTTCAAATCTCTAATTGCAGCTTTCTTTGAGAAGCTGTTGTTTACAGTTTGAACCACCCTACTGTGGGGAGCAGGTGTTTGTTTCCAGGGGCAGATAATTAGTACAGCCAGCCACTTCTCTGCTGACTTCATTTCGTTATTTACTTATTTATTTAATGTATATATTTATTTCGGGGAGAGCACGGTTGGCGAGGGGCAGAGAGACGGGGACAGAGGTTGCAAAGCAGGCTCTGTGCTGACAGGCTGACGGCAGCGGACCTGACGTGGGACTGGAACTCACAACCCACGAGATCATGACCGGAGTCGGATGCTCAACCTACTGAGCCCCCCAGGTGCCCCCTGCTGACCTCATTTTAAACACTTCCCGAGGGGCGCCTGGGGGACTCGGTCACTTAGGCGTCTGACTTTAGCTCAGGTCACTATCTCATGATTTGTGAGTTTGAGCCCTGCATCGGGCTCTGTGCTTACAGCTCAGGGCCTGGAGCTGCTTCAGATTCTGTGTCTCCCTCTCTCTCTGACCCTCCCCTGCTCATGCTCTGTCTCTCTGTCTCTCAATAATAAATACACGTTAAAAAAAAACAAAAACTTCCTGAGCCGAGGACATCTCCCATTCCCCTCTTCCGTGTGGGTATGTGAGGCTGGGCCGCCTCACAGGGGCTTCCAGGAGAGGACACCCGTCAGGGCCTGGAGAACGTGTCCTTCAGAAGTCCAGCACCAGCCTCTGTCTTTCCCCTGCAGCGTAAGGTGACCACACACAGGACGCCTGTGCCCCCTGAGCACAGACCCTGCCCCGGCCTGGAGCCGGGCTGAGAAGCATCCCTGCGGGGACCCTGACTCATGCTGTCGACCGTCCTTCTGGTTCCGTGTCACATAGACGGCCACGGGAAGCCCAGAGGACGAGCTTGTGGACAGTATGAGACCGCGGTGTCGGGCCTGACCACAGCGCTCAGGGCGCTCTGCAGACCCGTGTGCACGCTGTCTGGCGGCGGCGGGCCGGGGTGGGGGGCCCTCTGGCCCTCCCCGAGCTGCTAAGCCAGCAGTCGTTTGTTTTTTCAAACTGACAGAGGTCTGCTCGTCACATCTAGACTTGAGAAAAATGCCACATAAACACAATTTGTCCCTTCCTTCAACAGACAGGTGTGACGCCTGGGCTGGGCCACACACACCACATCGTCCTTGGGAAGGGTTTGGCCGATGCTGGCACAGCAGGGGGTTTGTTTTTAAGAAATTCAGATGATTTTCTGAGTTTCTTAAAAACTTTAGTTTTACCTCCTGTGTAAGCCTCCGTCATACTTGAAGATCATGGTCTTTTATAATAAAAACAAAGGGTCTTTCCTCTGCACCCCTGCCCAAAGGAGGAAATTCACAGTCCCCCTTTCAGTCCCTGTGGGGCTCCCGTTGTGGATTTTTGGAGCAGCTGGCCGACGACACTCCCCAAGACCCCTTGGAGACCCCCTCCCTCCTCGTCTGCGGGTTGGGGGAGGCCATGTTCCTTTCCCCTGCTGTCCCCTCCGCATATCCCTGCTGTGTGCTCCAGCCCACACGCCCCCCCAGATCTAGGATGAGGCTGGGGGACGCGGAGGCACACGCGCTGCTTGCCTGGAAGCGGCTGACTGGTCACGGTCACGTGGAGCAAGGCGGTGGTTCGCTCTGGGGCGGTTTGCCCCGGCCGCTGACAGGGTCTGGCGACAGCGTGCAGAGGTCGCTGCGTGAGAGGCACCTTCCGCCCTTGGGCTCAGAGCACGAGTGGGAGTTCCTCCTCCCTCAGTGCCACAGGCCCCGGCGCTGGCCCTGGCATTCTGGGGACTGATCTCCCTGCTGCTCATCGGGGAGCTCCCTGCTCAGCTGGCCCGCCGCTGGGGGAGGGAGGAGAGGGAACGTGCTGTTCCCGTCAGAAGCACTCAGAGCAGTCCCTTCTGATTGCCTTCCGTTCCCGTGGCTGATGGCGGGCCTTCCCCGCTGGGGTGCAGTCCAGCCCCGGGCCTGCTCTGTGACGGGACCGTGAATCAGAGGCTGTAACGTGGCCCCTGCAGGTGCTAGAATGTCCTCACGTGGCTGTGACTGCGTCGAGGGACTGCTTCTGCACCTCTTTCAGTTTGGAAAACGCTTTGTCAGAAAGCCTCTTTTCAGGGGCTCTCCTAAAATCCCAGGTGTGACTTTGCTGCCTGATCACTGCAGCAGACTGATAGCCTGCACACAGATCAGGAGGGCTTGTACTGGCCTCTGGTGCTCTGGAGTTACTTCAAAAGGATAGAAATGTCTACCAGTAAAGTCAAATTTTTCTTCTAATGTGGAAGTGGTACAGGTCAAACCTGTTAAAAAGTCCAAGGATACATTTTTTTTTTAATTGCTGTACGTGATTGGCTTTATAAGTAACGTCAGAAAAGTTCAGTGTTGACGGTCATTTTATTTCTTGGTGTTGATGCAGTAGATTTGACCTGCATTTAGGTATCTGCCCCTGGCCCGGGTCGGAGTGGCCCCGCGCATGGTGACGGCGTCTCCACCCGCGGGAAGGTGGTGCGGGTGCCGGGGGGGCCTGGCTGGCAGACGCCACCCTTGGTCTTGCCGCACACAAGCCTGTGTGCAAGGAGGGGTGGCCGGCCGCTCCGGCAGAGCCACTCTTTGCTTCTAGCAGGGGGTTGTTCTTGGGTTGGTTCAGCTTATTTCAGGAAAATTTTTACTCAAATTTTGTGTTCTCCTCAAGCCAACGATGGAAACTGGCCAGCATTAAAACAGAACTCTAGCTCTTCAGTGAAGCCGACGCAGATCGCCAGCGTGGACTGGAAGGACGCAGGCGTGGAGGGCCCTCTCAAGCAAGGGGCCGTCTCGAGCCAGCCGGGGCCCTTGTCGACTTCCGGAGCCGCGGACAAGCTGGTAGGCCGTCCGTCTCTATCACCGAACACGACAGGCCTCGCCGCACCAGCCTCCCCTGCGGGCTGGGAGGGGCCGGGGGTCACGGTGTCCGTATTAAATTACGCCCAGCCGCGAAGAAGCCCACGGACCCTCGGCACTGAGCGCCTGCAGGAGGACACGTGTTTCCCTGGGGACTGTGCGGTCGCGGCCGTGTGACGGGCCTGCCGCGTTTGGTCCCCGCCATGCGCCCGGTGTCTGGTCACAAGCTGATTGGAAGGATTACGGGTCCTACTTTGTTTTCTCCTGTGACTGGGGATAGAAATATGCTTAACTTTTCAAAGAGTGACTTTGTTTTTCTTCTTAACATCTCAATTTAGGGCATCGAGATGGGTAAAGTGCCACCGCCCCTCCCCGGTGTCGGCAAGCAGCCGCCTCCGAGCTACGGGACGTACCCGAGCCCTGCGCCCCTGGGACCCGGCTCCACAAACTCCCTGGAGCGGAGGAAGGAAGGCAGCTTGCCCAGGCCCGGCGCAGGCCCGCCCAGCCGCCAGAAGCCCGCCCCGCTGCCCGCCCCAGGCGGCCACACGCCCGCTTCCTCGCAGCAGATCCAGCAGAGGATCTCCGTGCCGCCAAGTCCCACGTACCCGCCGGCCGGACCGCCTGCCTTCCCGGCTGGGGACGGCAAGCCTGAACTCCCACTGACTGTGGCCATTAGGCCCTTTCTGGCTGATAAAGGGTCAAGGCCACAGTCCCCCAGGAAAGGACCCCAGACAGTGAATTCAAGTTCCATATACTCCATGTACCTCCAGCAAGCCACGCCTCCTAAGAATTACCAGCCAGCGGTGCACAGCACCTTAAATAAGTCTGTTAAAGCAGGTACGGTGGGTTTGTACCTTGTTGTGCGGCTAGGGACTCATGCTTTTACTTTAAATGCCAATCCATAGCCTTACATTCGGGTCACATGCTATTTAGGATTTAAAAACTTTTTTTAAGTTCATTTATTTTGGAAGAAACAAAGCACAAGTCAGGGAGGGGTGGCGACAGAGAATTGCAAGCTAACAGCACAGAACCCAGCTCAGGGCTTGAACTCAAGAACCGTGAGATCGTGACCTGAGCCAAAACCGAGAGTCGGACACTGAACTGACTGAGCTCCCCAGGCACCCCTAGGATTAGGAGTTTTAATATTTTCAGTGCCCGCCTCCCTGTGGCACGCGGGAAGCCCGGGTCCCCCCAAAAAAGTCGTCCTTCCCTCCTGCTTTGTGGGGACTTGTGCAGGAGCTGCCCAGGGGCTGGTGAGGGGGCTCTGCCCGGATGTGCTCCTCCGGCCACCTGGCGGTGCCTGAGCCGAGCCCCTGGGGGGAAGGCAAGGGAGCTGGCTGGCGTGTCCTAGGAAGGCGGGCGAGAGAGCACGGACACGGAGCCAGGTGGTGACTCTGGCCTTCACGGCAGGGTCCCACGCGTCCCTTCTGGGCTGGGGTCTCCCCACGCACTTGGGCACAGGCTGCAGCTTCCAGGCTCCTGGGGACGCCCCCTGTCCTGCAGCTCCTGGGCCTGCAGGCCGGGCCTTCGTGTCCAGGGCGTCCTGGGCTCCACAGCGTGGGACTCGGCCTGCGGGACACGTGCTATTTTGAGGTGTGGCAAGGAGGGCTGGTTTGGGGCGGGAAGTTGGGTCTGCAGCCATATGTTTTTTGCATCTGAAAAAGCCTAAATTGTGGACGCCCAGATGTAAAAACCAGTTAAGAGGGGACACTCCACCTTCCAAAAGGAGTCAGTGGGGTTCTTTGAACAGAGTTTTCCTCGGGGATTTAAGGTGGGACTTAGTGACACCAGAGCAGATTCCTGCTCTCCGTAGGAGCCCGCCTCCTGTGTGATCGCAGGGTCTTGGTGACTTGCCCCCCGGCCCCGCAGGACGCTCAGGTCGCCCCTGTGCTGTGTTTCCTGCAGTGTACGGTAAACCCGTTTTACCATCCGGTTCAACGTCCCCATCGCCGTTACCGTTTCTTCACGGGTCGCCAGCCACAAGCACGCCGCAGTCCCAGCCGCCTGCAGAAAGTGCTGAGAAAGAGCCGGAGCAGGACAGCCCTGCCCCTCCCGGGGACGGCGGCACCGGCACGGGCGCCGTGGAGAGCCTGCCGCGGCCGCTCAGCCCCACCAAGCTCACGCCCATCGTGCACTCGCCCCTGCGCTATCAGAGCGACGCCGACCTGGAGGCGCTGCGCCGGAAGCTGGCCAATGCGCCCCGGCCCCTGAAGAAGCGCAGCTCCATCACGGAGCCCGAGGGCCCCGGGGGGCCCAACATCCAGAAGCTGCTGTACCAGCGCTTCAACACCCTGGCCGGTGGCATGGAAGGCACCCCTTTCTACCAGCCTGGCTCCTCACAGGACTTCATGGGCACCCTGGCCGACGTGGACAATGGAAATACCAACGCCAACGGGAACCTGGGAGAGGCCGGCCCTGCCCAGCCCACAGCCCCGCTCCCCGCCGAGCCGGCCCTCGCCTCGGACGCCAATGACAATGAGCTCCCTTCCCCTGAACCACAGGGCCTCATCTGTACCCACAGCACCCACCAAACAGCCGAGCCTGCTGAGGATGACAACAACAACGTGGCCACGGCCCCGTCCACAGAGCAGGTCCCCAGCCCTGGGGCCGAGGCCCCCTCACCTGGGGAGGACCAAGCCCCCCCGCCGCTGCCCCCCACCGTGCCCCCACCTGGAGCCTCGACGGTGGGTGTCATCCTGGGCGGGCAACTAGTGTTTGTAGAGGACCCGCCTGCGTTAGCCGTAGTTCCGGGGGCAGTGGGGCCGGCCAGACTTGTCCGCGCCCGCACCGGGGCCAAGTGGTGGACAGCCCAGTCAGGTGGTTTCCCCGAGGAAGGGAAGCTGCAGCCAGGATTTGAGGGCCAGGCAATGAGGGGGAGGAGAACCTTCTAGACGGAGCCGTCTGGTGGGAGGTCAGCATCGATGGAACAGAGGGGGATGAGCGGAGAGGGGGAGGAGGATGTCCACTGGGGTTGATAGGGATGAGTTGACTGACTCCCAAGCTTGGCTGTCACCCACCTCACTCGCCACCACAGGTGCCCCCGGACAGTGCTGTCCCCTAGAGCGCGGCACAGCAGGTGTGGCTGGGCCCCGGGAGTGGGCATTCGCTAGATGCCAGGGGCCGCTGCCCACGGCTTTGGTCCCCGTCCCTCCTTTCCACCACGGCTTGGTGCATTGACACAGTACCTGGAAGTCAAAAGCGTGCTTTCTTCCCAGCAGAGCAAACGGACCAACCTGAAAAAGCCTAACTCAGAGCGGACGGGGCATGGGCTGAGAGTCCGGTTCAATCCCCTGGCGCTGCTTCTAGATGCTTCTCTGGAAGGAGAGTTTGACCTGGTGCAGAGGATCATCTATGAGGTGAGCTGAGCGCAGCCACGGGCCAGGCTGCCCTGCGTGCAGGGGGGTGGGGCTCACAGGCGCCTTGTGTCCTCAGGTGGAAGACCCTAGCAAGCCCAATGACGAAGGCATCACCCCACTGCACAATGCCGTCTGCGCCGGCCACCACCACATCGTGAAGTTCCTGCTGGACTTCGGGGTCAATGTGAATGCCGCCGACAGTGATGGCTGGTGAGGGCCCCTGGGGCACGTGGTCTACACAGGCAGAAGCGGCCCCACTAGTCCAGGACTCGGGCAAGTGCAGAGGCCGACACGGGG
>NW_027532162.1:890966-904940 GCF_008692635.1 Crocuta crocuta
GGCCTGGAGTCGCACCCCAGGGCCATCTGGTGTGGTCCCCTCCCTGCTTTAGTCCTGTGAGTCCTCTGGTGAAAGGCACAGCTGTGATCGAGTCTTCTAGCAACATCCCGGGCTACGCATTTGCCAAGTGTTACTCTTCATCTGGTTTTAAATGGCCTGTACCCGTGTGGGCAGGGACTTCGTCCGCTTGGCTGTGCCGTTGTCCATGTTTGCATACAGGGCCCTTCCGCTGCCGGGCAGACCCCCCCGGCCCCCCGCAGAGTTTGTTGGGAATGACAGCCTCCTGTTCGTGGGGTTCAGTCATCTGGGATTTTTTAATCGTGGCAAAATCCGCCTACTGCCTCCTGCCGTAGCCGCATGAAGGCGCGTGTCAGCCACGCGCGGCATGTTCCTGCCCGGGTGTGCAGAGCGCCTACTTGATAGGCTGCTTCCCGGACCCCTTGAGGCCCCGCCCACCCAGCAGTGGCCGCGCGGTCAGGACACAGGGGAACCTCTGGGCTCAGGGCACAGCCCAGCCCTGGGGTCCCCCCGGGGACAGCCCGCTCCCAGCTGGCCGGCCAGGGCCTCATGTGCCTTCACCTGCTCTCGGTTGCAGGACGCCGCTGCACTGCGCCGCCTCTTGCAACAGCGTCCACCTCTGCAAACAGTTGGTGGAGAGCGGCGCTGCCATCTTTGCCTCAACCATCAGCGACATTGAAACGGCCGCGGACAAGTGCGAGGAGATGGAGGAAGGCTACATCCAGTGCTCCCAGTTCCTCTATGGTACGTGGGGGTGTTGGCACTGGGCACGGGCTCTTGCCCTGGGTGCGGTGCCGGCGTGCTGGGCCGGGGAGAAGCCAGGTTCCACTTTGCCAGCACCCGCCAGTCTCCTCAGATGGGAGTCACGCTGTCCCTAAGGCTCGTTCTGAAAGCATGTTGGAAGGGCCATGTTGTCAGAGATTCTGTGCTTGGTCACTAAAAACAGCATGTTTTCTGTGTGGATGCAGCTGGGAGGTCTGGGGGGTGCGGCAGCACCCGTCTGTACGTTTCTGGGGCGCACCAGGGCTTGAAGCATAGCCGAAGGTGCTCCAGGGTCAGGCTGCCGAGGAGGGGCCCCCGCAGCCCCGGCATGGGGTGACCACTGGTGAGTGAGCCACGGAGTGGAGCTCACCCTGCTGTAATTAAGGCACCGGAGCCAGGATCATCTTTTCTTTAAAAAAAAACTTTTTTAATGTTTGTTTATTTTTGAGAGACAGAAGGAGAAGGAGAGGAAGGGAGGGAGAGGCAGAAAGAGGGAGACACAGGATCCAAAGCAGGCTCCAGGCTCTGAGCTGTCAGCACAGAGCCCGACGTGGAGCTTGAACTCACGGCCAGAGCCGAAGTCGGACGCTCAGCCGACTAAGCCCCAGGCGCCCCCAGGATCAGCCTTTCTAAGGATGAAAGAGCTGCGGGCCGTGTGCTCCACACGAGCTCGGGCACCGTGGCCCTGCCCTGCCGTAGCGCTGGGCACGCGGGGGCACCCTGAAGCAGGCCCCAGGCTCCCGGCACGGAGGCAGTGGGGGCCACAGTCACAGGGACAGCTGTGCCAGCGGAACGGGGGCAGGAGGTACCCGGGCCCGTCTCGGGGTCCCCGCGGTCACTTGGAGTGTGAGCTTGCTTGGCGGTGGTGGTGCGGGGCCTTGTTGAGGGCCCCCCCTGTCCAGGCAGCCACACCGCCTCGCTGGTCGACTTTTGGAAGTAGTTCTGGGTGTGAATTGAGTTTCCCCGGCAACACACCTCGGCCCCGGGACCGACCGCGGTGGGAACACGACTTGTGACACGGCCCTAGACGGCTGCCGGACCTGGGGCAGCACCAGGCCACGTGGCGCTTGCGGCCCGCCCTCTGCGGACACCTGACCCCTCGCCCTGTCGTCCCAGGGGTGCAGGAGAAGCTGGGCGTGATGAACAAAGGAGTGGTGTACGCCCTGTGGGGCTATGAGGCCCAGAACAGCGACGAGCTGTCCTTCCACGAGGGGGACGCCATCACCATCCTGAGGCGCAAGGACGAGAGCGAAACCGAGTGGTGGTGGGCTCGACTCGGGGACCGGGAGGGCTATGTGCCCAAAAACCTGCTGGGGGTAAGCACCTTGCGCTCGCTTGTCCGGCCTCAGCCGCCGCTGCTGCTGTCGCTCCCGCGGCCCTGTCCCCTCCCACCGGCCCGTAAGTCACAGAGCACCGGGCTTCGTGCGGGGTGAGCGCGGCGGGAGACTGCCCTCGTCCACCCTCCACGCCCCCTGATCGGGCAGGTTTGCAGAGTTGGCTCGAGGCCCCGGCGGGAGCCGACTGTGGGACCGGGGGGGGCGGTGGCCCAGGGGCCCCGAGCCCCCGATGCAGGAGCTCTGGCAGGCAGCCCGCCACCACCGTCCACCGTCTGTGGCCCAGAACCGCGTTGGGGTGTGGAGCCCGCACGCCGTTCCCTCTGTAGCGTCTCTAACCGCACCAGACCTCAGGGCAGGTGCCGCTGGGCCCCCCGCGCGCCTCCGGGGACGTGCGGGCTTCCCGGCACCAACGCGGATTTGAGGCGCTGCCAAATGCCGCGCGCGAGAGGCTCTCCGGGGTGGGGGGGTGCAGCCTGTAGAGGGAGTCGGGGGTCTCTGGCGGGTGGCGGCCGCGTGGCGGCCATCTGGGCACCGCAGGGNCCGCTGAGGAGCCCGCGCTGCCGTCCCCCCGGGAAAGCTGCAGCTAGACGTGGTTTACACTGGTGCTCGCCCTAGCGGACAGCGTCCACAATGTGAAATCCCCGCGGTTTCCCGGGGAGGCCGTTTCAGTTGGCCCGTAACTGGGAGAGGTACTTTTGCCTCCAGAGACTGAATTTTGCCAATTACTGTAAATCCAAATAAATAACCCAGCTTTGTAAGCAGCTGTCCCTGTTGCCAATAGGAAGCCCCAGAACTTCCCCCTGGTCGGTTGCCAGTGAAGACGACCCTCTTACTGACTTGGCCCCAAGGCCTCATTCTCCACGTCCCTCCACCCCAGTGCCGAGAGCTCGCAGCCGCTGTGAGCCCCCCCCCCCTTACCGGAAATCACAGCCGCCCACCATCCTTTCCGCCCTGACCACACGCATCTCCTCCTTTCCCTACCGAGAGGGCCCTTGGATGGAAACTTCTGTCGGTGGTGCTTGGCGCGTGTGCTGGGCCTCGGTGTGGGTCCCCTGCACATGGCTGATGGCGGCCCGCGCTTCTGCGTCCCAGGCTCCAGGGCTCTGAATACCAAGTGACGAGCCCTCAGGAGCCTCCAGATCGCACTGTCCCCTCCTCTGCACACTGTGCGACCCATGGGCCAGCAGCCCAGGGCAGGGTGGGGGTGCATGTGGGGGTGCCTGCGTGGCAGGGGCAGCTGGGGGGGGGNAAGTATTTTTTGACTAGACCATTCGAAACTACCAGAATGATGGAAATGTTTTTTTCTCTCATTAAAATCCAGGCCCTTAGGCTTTATTTTCCATGTATGAGTCTTGTGTATAATTTATGTATAAACGTGTGTGTAGCCAGTCACCTGTAAGCATTGATTGTACGCAGCGTGCTGACGACAGGCGAGCGCCCGCGGGGCAGCCTCTGCTGCCAGAAGCCACCGCCGTGGAGGCCGTGTAAATGTGCACAATAAACCGCTGTCTCCCACCAGCGGCTGCGAGTCTTGTGTTTTGGAGCCAGAGCGGAGCCGCGGCACGAGAGCTCAGGTTTTCTGGACACAGTGAGGTGAGGGCTGATCTATTTTCAAAATAAGTTTTAATCATAAGCATTATATACAAATTGTTGTACAATTATTTTAATAAAGTGAAACGGTAAGTGAAAAGTACAAAAAGCAAGGCTGGCCCCTTTCCCTTAGTGAAGTATCAAAGGTTTGGCGGTAGCCCCAGATTAGTGATGCAGTAAGTGAACAGTCTAGAAAATGGGCTCAGGGAGACTGAAAACGAGCACGCTAGAAACCAGGATCCCAGACAGATCAGGCCCGACTTCGCACTGCCCAGACCCCTGCTCTGCAAGCGTGAACACTGAGGGGCCAGAACCTTCCAGCAAACCTGGGCACCCATAAAAACATGGTTGAAGTTATGCTAAAAGTAGTGTAGCAGTAGTGTAGCTAACTCTCCCCCACCTCCAATTAAGTATCAACAGGACAATACACCAGCTGTAGAGCGCGAAGCTGTTTAGAGCATTAATACACTGCGTGTCGCGCTAGAGACGCGAGCGCTTCACTTCCTCCCAACGCTCGGATCGCTCTCCCGGCACAGCGGGCCGTCAGCGGCCTGTGCGTGCGGGGAGCAGGCTCCACGCTCCCGGGCCAGTGGTCCATCCCGCGTGGAGTCACTGGTCCCGTGACTCGTAGAGGAGCTTGGTGGCCTACGAGTGGTGAGACAAGCGTGACCGGTCCTGTGCCCAGCTGGCGCGGGCACCCCCGCCCCCAGGGCTTCCTCTGGGAGAGGTGGGCCCCGCCTCCTGAGCCCGGCCCGGCTGCCGCCCAGGTACCTTGTGCATGGCCGCCAGCCACGCCGTCGACTGCCTCCTGCTGGCGTTTGCGTCCTCCCCGGCCGTCAGCTTCAGCTGCGTCAGGCCCTCTGCCCCTGGCGCTGCAAACCGCAGGGACATGCCTGTGGCCCGGGCATTACCTCCTGCAGGAGGGAGACCAGGTAAGAAGGCCCGCGGGGACCCCAAGCGCCCAGGATCCCACCTGCCCTCGTGGCGGAGACCAGGGAGCCTCCTTCCCACCCCTCACGCGGGGGCAGGGGGCCCAGGGGCACCGGGGCACATCCGGAAGACGACCCCAAATTCACAGGACGGGAAAGGAACCGAGTCCTCAGGGGCCCAGGACAAACTGCGCCACATCACTGAGCCGAGAGAACCACCACTGTGCCCCCCGGGCCCACGTGGGGACTCCTGCGGTCAGGAAACGCAAGCAGGGCCGGCTCCACGTGAGGACTGGTCCCGCGGGCCGTCACTCTGGCCTCACAGCGGTCCCGCTGTTGAGAGCTCGCGTACAGGCTGAGCCACTGGCCGGGACCGGCACCGGAGAGGTACTGACCCCCCGCCCTGCCACGTGAGCCCCTGCAGAGATGCCGCGAGGCCACACCATGGCCGGCTGCTCCCACCACCAGCCCCTCAAGGACGGGTGGCTCTCACAGTCTCGACCACAGTCAAAATGGTCCCGTGGAGGCCAGGCCTCCCCCACGGAGCCCACCTAGAGCTTTTCTACTCTAACTTCAGCGTGAAAGCTCCGTTTATGAGCAGGACTCCACCTCGTGGAAGATTCCTTCCAGCAGACACTGATCTCTGAGTCAAAGCCGAGGGCCCGCCTCTCCCCCGGGCCCGTGGACTGCAGACCACACCCGCGGACAAATAGTGGCCTGACCATCGGTGCGTGTGCACAGGTGGTCCCTGACGCAGACCACGGCTCTGCCCGCCCCCCGCTTCTGTAAGTAAAGTTTAATCAGCACAGCCACGGCCATGTTCCGTGTCGTCTCTGGATGATTCTGCACTTTGCGGGGATCCGAGCAGCCGGTGAGGCTGACGACACGCACCACCAGGCTCTCAGGCCGCCAGGCAGCCCCCCTGCCCGCCCCCCACCTGCCCCTGGGAAGACAAGGTTCCGGGGTTTTAAAGGCTCTAGGAAATTTCTACCAGAGCAGGGTCCACTGCACCCCTAGAATTGCCAGAAGGGGGTGAGCAAGCACCAGAAACCCCCGGGCCCTGCCCCGGGAGACCAGTGACCAGGCCACTGGGATGCGGCCTTCTCCCCGGCCCAGGAGGGGCCAGGACAAGGTGGCCTCCCTAGCAGGAGACAGGCCCCGGAGCACCTGGGCTGACCCCCAGCTTCTCCAGGCCCTGCCCTCTGTACCCGGGGGTCTGACCCCCCACCTGCCACGGGAGCCGGTCTGGAATGAACGAGCACACCGGGCTTGGGGCACAGAGGCGGCAGAGCGCTGGCCTGGCCCTCCGGCGTCGGCATTCAGGCGCCCGGGCAGAAGTGCGGAGCTGGCTGTGGAGGGGCGGGAAAGCGAGGGAGGGCGCCGGCCGTGCCCCCCACTCCTGCCCCTGCGCTCGGCCAGCTTAGGGCCCAGAGATGCCGATGCTAAGCCCCCTTAGAACTGAGAAACCGAGCAAATCAAACCCATTTCTGCCCCCAGATGTTTTCCTTCATGCTTTACATAGCCCTGCCTTGGGCCCAACCCCTTTCAAATGGACCAACAGAAGTGACTGTTTCAGAGGCAGCAGGGCCAGAGGGCAGAGCAGGTGGCTGACCTTGGGCGGCGGGCTGGCTCCCCAGGAGGCTGGTGTAAGTGTGAAAGTCTTTCTCTACAGCGAGAAGGCAGGCAGGCGGGAGAGAAGAACCAAGAGCCAGTCAGCAAACAGAAAGCAAGAAGGATTAAGTCACGTGGGTGTTTGTCAGCACAGAATCCAAACCCTACTCTTGCGGAAAGACAGCTAGAAGCACAGAGGTTTAAGTGGAAAGATCCAGAAGGGGCTGAATACTGTGGAAGCTCACCAAGGAAATGGAAAGGAATCTTGTTTCCATAGATGCCTGACAGGAGCAGGAAGCCCTGGTTCCCAACGAGCCACCCCTCCGGGCCCTGGAGCACGTGGGTGACGCCAGCCGCTCTGGGAGCTTTATCCTTGGCGTGAGGCCAACAGTAAATGGTGCAGAAGGGCTTTTATGTGACCCGTTCGGGCAACTTCTCCTGAATTCGTTATTTTACGCGTTACACCCCATTCACCTGGCAGGTTCCTAAAGCCACGTACTAAATCCAAGCCCTTAGAGGACGACGGAGACCCTGCCGACAGGCCCCGTCCTCGATGTCACCGCGTTCGCCCCAAAGCCGCCCACGCCGGCACCGAGCTTCCTGCCACACTCACCTCCGGGCGGAAAGCCTTCCGTGAGGATCTGCACACTCGAGATGTGCGCAATGTCGATCTCGTGGCGGCTGTCCCCGTCCAGGAGCAGGTACCTAGGAAACAGGGCGTCCGCTCCACGTTACCCCGGGGCCGACGGGACCAGGCCGCCTGTGCCAAGCGGCGCTCCGCCTCTCACCTCTGGTCGCTGGAGAGACGGCAAACCATCGTCTCTGGCTTCTCCGAGTTTCCGAAAGTTACGAGGAAGGTGGCTCCTTAGGGTACAAAAACCAACGTGAGAACACAACCAGCCCCTCCCCCCCCGCCGCCCCCCAGCCCAGCGAGGCCAGCTCCGAGGGAGACGGGACGCAATGAGACCAAGCGAGACGACAGTGGTGGCTGTGCCCGCGGGTCCCCCCGGTGAGGTGGCAAGGCCACGACGGAGGAAAGGGGCAGAGGTAACGCCCAGGGGACTGTCGGGGGGGGGGGTCTGCGCACCCTGAAGGTTGCTCGTAACGTTCCATCTGTCCCCCAAAGGCCCTGGGGACCCCAACCCAAGAGCACGGAGCCCCCCCCACACACACTCCGGGAGCACCCAGGGCAGGACTGGAACAGGGCCAGGGGCGGCAGGGACACCACGGCGGGCCACAGGGAGGAGGGGGCTCGGCCCTCAGAAGCCCGTGGAGCTCACCCTCGGATGCCACTCACCCCCCAACACGGCCGGTGCAAGGTCCCAGCCGTGTCACAGGGACCCCGTGTCTGTGCCCCACACCCGACGGATGTCCCAGCTACTGGCCCCCAACCCGGCGGATCCAAGCCGCCTTCTAGGCTGCACCCTTGTTTCTGTAGAGAGGGAGGCTCTATCCTTCTACGGAATCCGGAAGGGAATGGGGCCAGGGCTCTTCCAGGCCGCCCGCCGCACGGACCCCAGGACCCTGGGTGTCCAGGGCCGACCCGGGCTTACCGCTCAGGAGCACCTTGAGCTGCTTGTCGTAGAACTCCGCCTCCTTGTGCGACACCAGGGCGCACTCGGCACACTGCCGCACGGGGTCCACGAAACACATGCGCCGCAGCGGCACCTTCTGGCCGCAGCACTTGTCGCAGAAGCACCTCCCACACCGGCGACAGTGGTGCTGCGGACCCAGGGGTGGTGCTGAGGGGACAGAGGACTGCCCTCCCCGCCCCCCGAGACCACCACCCATCTACTCAGGCGGCCCCGTGCTGGTCTTCGCCACTGGAAGGAGGAGCTGCTGAGAGCGCCGCGCACACGGCAGGCCGCCCTGCGTCCCGCTGCCCACCCGCCAGGACACCCCACCTCCGCAGAGGACGACCCCTCTTCGAGGACAAGACCGTGTGTGGCGGGTGCCCTGCACAGTCACCCGGGCATGCACGCTGCGCTCGGGACCCAGGACTGAGTCCCCGTCTGCTATTCTCAGGCAGCCAGCAGGACACGCGGGTGCGTCACCCTCCCCCCAGAGGGGCTTGATGGAGGCCTGGGCCCCCCACCCGACGGCTTCAGCTCACCTTTCTGGTCAGGAAGTCAAACTTGGTGTCACACTGCATACATCTTGGGCACTAGGAGGGAAGGCCACCGAGTGTCAGGCCCCAACTCTGCGTGCTGCTGGGAGAGCCGTGCCCCCAGCCCACGCGGGGGTAGGGAGATGCGCCCCAGGCACAGCCGGGCTCAAGTCCGCGAGGCCAGGGGCAGGGAAGGAGCTCACAGGGCATCTTGGGGACGCCGGGGGCAGCGGTCAGAGCCCAAACAGCCACGCTAGGGCAGTCCCCTAAGGACCCCCAGCTCTGGTGCCGGAACCACGGATCCATGTCCCGGAAGGACCACGTGATTCCACAGCTGGAACTAACCCGAAGCAGCCCAGGCACGTGAGCGCCACTTTCCACGTGAAGAAGAGGGTGGCGCGGCGGCCGAGCAGGGGACCGGCCCCCACGCGGGATGGCCACACGTGCGCCTGGACGAGGCTGAAGTGGGGTGTGGGATGATGCGGGTCTGAAGTGGGTTAAATGTGGTCGCCACCAGGCCTGGAGATGCTCTCGGATGCTCCTTGGAGTAAAGGAACCAGAGGGAACCGGCGAGCAGTGACGGGCACCCAGGCCCCACCGCGCCCAGAGGGAAGGGATGGTGGCACGGCGCCCGGAGGGCAAGCCTCCCTCACCCGGGTGCTCAGGGAACAGACTGAGTGCCAGCAGCCGTGCGACCAGCACTGAAGACCAGGGGCTCCAGATGCCACATCGTCACCAAAGGGCCGAGCTCAGGCGGCTTCTCTAACACAAGCCAAGAGTCGTTTCTAACTTTGCACGAGGCACCGACGGGCCATCCCGACGCTGATGAGGCTCAGCTTCCCGCAGCGGGAAAGCCCCTCCTGCCCCCCAACAGGGCACGGGGCCAAGTGCCCGCTGGGCGGAGGACTTCCGACCACGGGACAGCCAGACGGCACGTGACCGGGGCAAAGCCGTCAGTCTTGCCCGGCGGGGCCTGACCCCCAGCGTCCTCCCCTCGTCCCCACCGGCCGCCTGCTCTCCGCTCAGCCAGGGACACACTGGGCCCGCAGGGCAGCGGGGGCACGTGCCAGCCCGCCCCTCCCGCCGGTCACCTCTCCCCCGGCTCTGTGTGTCCCCCTCTGGGCCTCGGCCTCCTGCAGGCACACGAGTCGGGCAAGCGAGTAGCTCTGAAGAGATTCGAGTCTGAGCCAAGTGCGCTTGACTCTGTGTCGGTCCAGGGCGGAGTCCCGGGATGCTGGGACCCCCGGCCACACCGGGCCTTGGCACGTGTCCTTCCACGGTGGATGCCCTTTTCAGACACCACCCTGAGGCCAGACGGGCCCCGGGTGTCCTGTCCCTGCCCTGGGAGTGTTGGCGAAGCTTTTCGAGAGCTTGTGGGGACTAACACTTTCTTGTTACCACTTTGCTCTAAAGCTGCTTTCTGGACTTGGCCCACCCTGGCCTTCCAGAACCATCTACAGAGTCCCCACTGGCTTCAAGTATGAGCTGTGGCTGCTTCCACCTATCCCCTGCTCTCCCTTTTGTGAGTCCTGGGACCCAGGCCTGGGAAGCGTGGCAGGGCCCCAGGCTCTGTGTGTCCCCCGCAGTGCAGTGCCAGCCACAGAATCCGCGGGAGAAAACCTCCAGCGAGGGGGAGAGCGGAGAGGCCCAGCGGCCCGAAGCCCGCGTCGCTCCCAGGCTCCAGCGCCCGCTGGGGTCTCTCAGGCTGCCCCGCCTCGCTCCCTCTCCGGCAGCGCTAACAAAGACACGCGTACCGTAGGGCCTGTGTGTTTGGGTGAGTTGAACAACCAATTTTATCTTACTTTGCTTTTATTTCAGAGGGAGCGGGGCCGGGAGGGGCAGGGAATCCCAAGCAGGCCCCACAGTCGGTCCCACGACCCTGAGATCATGACCTGAGCCCAAACCAAGAGTCGGACGCTCAACCACCTGAGCCCCCCGGGCGCCCCAAGACCAGTTCTTACACGTGAGACAAGAGCCAGAACCGTGCTCCCTGTGCGGGGCGGAAGCTGGTGGCGAGGAGGCACCACACACTCCCGAGGCCTGTGACTCGGGTGCTGGTTTGGTGGCGTCCCGGTGGGCAGCACGGGGTGGGGCCAGCGCAGACGCGGGCCGGGTGCCAGGCTGCCCGGGGCAACTCTTCAGAGCCAGCACCGGCCCCAGAGGGTCTCCCCTCAAAGTCTAAGTAGTTGGAAGAGGGGCGCCTGGATGGCTCAGTCGGTTGCGTGTCTAACTCTTGACTCTGGCTCAGGTCGTGTTCTCAGGGGTACGTGAGCGGGAGCCCCGAGCCCGCTGGGAAATCACTCCGCTCTCTGCCCCTTCCCGCACGCGCCCACACCCACTGGCTCTCAAAAAATTTTTTTTGATGGAAAATACAGAATTTGGAGAGTGTAAAGGAATGTCAAAAACGAAGCTACTGTGGGGCGCCTGGGTGGCTCCGTCAGTTAAGCATCCGACTGCGGCTCAGGTCATGATCTCCCGGTTTGTGGGTTCGAGACCCACGTCGGGCTCTGTGCTGACAGCTCAGAGCCTGGAGCTGCTTCGGATTCTGTGTCTCCCTCTCTGCCCCTCCCCTGCTCATGCTGTCTGTCTGTCTCTCTCTCTCAGAAATAAAACATTAATAAAAAAAAAAAGCTACTGTAACAAAAGAGCCTGGGGACACCTGCACACCCTCCCTGGGGGCCCAGCACCCCCTGCTGGCTGGAGCCAGGCCCCGAGGCTCCGTGTCTTAGGTTCCTCGGATGCAAACAAATCCAGAAAATAAGTCTTAACGATATATGTACTGGGGTGCCCGGGCATCGGGCTGTCGGCGCAGAGCCTGCTTCGGATCCCATGAGCCTCTCCCTGCCCCTCCCCACCCTCTCTCAAAAAAAAATTAAATAAATCTTAAAAAAATGTTTTAAACAAAAAATACATGTATTAATGTATCTTTATTGAAAAATAATACTTCCTAAAGAATAAAAAAACTCCTTCTAAAATATAAAGTGACTCATCTTGAGGATTTAACTCCTTAATTAGCGAGGGGATCAGTAAACTGTTACAAACCCAGCTCAAGAGAGACACAGGAGGTCCTGGGGCGAATGTGACAGTGGATGCAGAACAGCCGGCATCACAGGCGACAAGGGCTCCTCTGTCCCTGTGTCCCCACCAGACCCCATCACAGACGCAGCTCCCCCAGACACAAGCACGCCCTGGGAAGAAGTGCTGGGCCTGCCCGGTGCCCCTGAGGACCCTCCGCTCCGTGTCCCCCAACACCAGAGGGTTCTGCGCAGCCACAAGGGCCCAGCGCTCCCAGGATGAGGGGGTGTGCTCTGGGGTCCCCGAGCCGGGGTGAAAGACCCCCCCATCCTGTGCCAGGAAGGTTCCTGCAGAGGACCCCCTTGCCGTGTGACCTCGATGACTCAGTTGCCCCAGATCACCCGTGACAATGCTGCACATGGACCCCAAATCCCCATTTTCACCCTGTTCTCGACCGGCTGTCCTGTTTATCCAGACCCATCAGTCAGAACTAGATGCCCTTTCACCTCACTTGCTCAAACAAGTCAAGCTTCTCTCCTTTCTTCGGCCCATGGATGACAGCTCACCCTCACCTGCAGCAGGCGGACCTGGGGCGCTGCAGCCCCTGAACGCAGGTCACACAGCCGCGACCGCCTGAGCCCACGCCTCCCCCTTCCCACCGCTCTCTTCCAGCCCAGGTCCCTCCCCACACAAAGCAGTTCCTTGTCCTGCGGAGACAAGAGGCAGATCCCCAGGTCTCGGGGTCCCCCTCCAGCACCAGCTCCTCCCCCTGCCCACAACAGGCTCCCCCAACTTGGGATTTGGTTTTGATCTGACACACTGCTCTCTTCCCGCTTCCATGAGACTTCGGAGCTGCCATCGTCGCCGGTTGTGCCCGGCGCTGAGGATGGGAGGGAGGAGAGCGCAACTGCAGGGTCTCACGGCCTCGAGCCCAGCGCCCAGCCCCAGGCTCCTCCTCCCGCCACGCCTCCCAGCCCCAGGCTCCTCCTCCCACCACGCCTCCCAGCCCCAGGCTCCTCCTCCCACCACGGCCTCCCGAGGCCCACAAGCCACCAGGGAGGCACGGACTGTGCACCCCGGCACCCAGCAACTGTTATTTCCGGGCAGGAGGTCCTCTGGGAGCCTGGGAGCGCGCGCGCGCGCGCGCGCGCGCACACACACACACACACACACACACACACACACACACCACCCCGGAACACTTTCACGGGACGTCCCTGCGGGCCCACGCTACCAGGCTGGCGCAGGGCCAGACGCCTAGTAAGTACCGCAGACGTGGAACCGGCCGGCCTCAGGGTGACCCGATGGAAAACGGAGCCACGATGAGACACGGAGGACCATCCACAAATAGGTCGTCGACGCCAACCGGCAAACAAGAAGCGGGTGGAGGCTGAGGGTCTGTGTCGCCCTCCTGCCCCTCACCCGCCCCGAACAACCACAGATCCACCCGTTCTCGCTGCCGCCGCCGCCGCCGCCATCCCCACGCCCAGCACAGAAGGTCCCGGTGTCCCACGCGCACGGAACAGGCAGAGAGCAGCTGGGACCAGACCAGTGGCAGAGGAGCTGCCCCACCCCCCTTCTCGGGAGCTCCGGAAGCTCCCAGTCCGTGCTGCCCCCCAGGCCGTTTCTTTTCCAAAAGAACACGCTAACTAACCTCTGGCCGCTTGGACCAGACCCCAGTAGGCTTCAAATCTGCTTCGTTTACGAAACTCACAGAGGCCCACCCCGCCGGCCCCTCCTCCCCCAGGCTCCCTGGAAGGCCTCTGGCTGGCCCTTCCCGCAAGGGGTGGGGTGCAGGGGGCCTCCGAGGGGCACTCGCTACCCTTCCTACATGGAAAGGAAACCTCCCGCTAAGGAAGGAACCAATTCAAACAGATCGAGCCAGCTTCGCCAGCACCGCTGGCTTCCTGCCATCAACTGCGGCCCGAAAACACAGGCACTTCTCCGGGAAACACCACTGGGCTTGGGGAGAGGGAGCCGGAGCTGTCACCCCAGCCGCTGACCCGGTGTGCAGAAGCGGGGGCAGGGGGGCCGCGCCTCCGCCCGGACCACCCTAGTCGGTGGGTTCTCGAGGACGCGCACCAGGTCCCGTGCGGTCGGAATTCCGCAGGGGGCCAATCCGGGGCGGAGACCCCTGCGCGGCGGGCTGGGCAACGGGGGAGAAGCGCTGAGCCCAGCACTCCCCGACCACCGGCGATTGTGGCCACAGACTAAGTGCCAGAGGCTCCAGGCCTCCCTCCCCCCAACCCTGCAGGAGTAAGCAGGTCCCCTCCCGTGCACTTCCCCGCGTCGCTCCCTGCGATTCCGACTTCCCCAAGCACAGAAACACGTGCCAGCCTCGGTAACCTAGGAAGGAAGGAACTCTGTGCACTTACTCATCTAAGAGGAAAACAACGTAGCCCTTTATCTTTATTTTCCCACAGCACTAACCAGGGAGACCAAGTGGGGAAGTACGTGTGTCAGTTCAGAGTACCGGCACCAGGAGTAAAAGCGCACAGAATAAAGCGCACAAACAGGGCAAGTGGGGAGGGAAGGGACCGGGACCCTGCGGCGGGGAGGGCAGGGGCGGCGGCAGAGAGGGCGGGGAGGGGTGGGAGGTGGCGGC
>NW_027532162.1:905172-920186 GCF_008692635.1 Crocuta crocuta
GCAGGGCCTCTCCTCCCCGCCGCCCCTCCCCCAGCTCCTGCGCCCGCCGGCCTCGCCTCGGACACCTGATTTCACTCCGGTGCTGACAGCCTGCCGCCTGTAACTGCGGTTCTCGGGGAGGAAGGAAAAGCAGTTTATCAGGACGCAGGGACGCTTGTCACTTAAAGCGACTCAACAGTCTCGGTGCGCTGACTTCTTTAGGACGGATCGGATCTACAGGAACGCACGGAGCTCCTGCCCATGGCCTCCGGAGCTGAGAGCTGCTGGCTCATGGGATCGGGTCCAAACCCCCTGGCCTGCCACCCAAGGGCCTTCAGAAGGTGCCGCACCCACCCCGCCCACAGGACAGCTCACGGCCTGCCCAAGCCTCACCCCTCGAAGCAGGTGCGGTGCCCCCACAGGGCGCCCTCCTTCCTGTCCGTCTGCAGCCTCCTTCTCGAAGCCCGCACTCCGCGCAGCCCCCCACCCCCACCCAGAGCGCGCCGCCTTCTAAGGAGGCGAAGGCCTCTCCTCCGCTCCCCCCACGGGGCAGGGGCAGCGACGGCGTCTCAGGGGCTCCAGCTCTGCAGCTCATCCAATGCAAGTGGAATTCCCACACGACCTCGCAGGTGGGCAGAGACCCGGGCAGAGCGGGAGGGGCGGCCCTTGCGGGGCGCACCTGAGTGGGGGGTGGGCGAGCCTGGGCGCGTCCCAAGAGGAAACCAGGCAGAGGGCACCGGTACCCAAGGCCCCGGGAGGGCTGGAGCGCGGTCAGCGGGAACCAGGGGTACAGAGGGCGGCCGTGGGGGGCCCCGGAAGGGCAGCAGGAGCCAGAAGAAGCGTTTCGGGGGGCCCGGGTCGGGGCGCCAGGGAGGCACGACTGGCCTGGGATGCGGACTGGGGAGCCTAAGCCTCGGAAGGGGATCCTGGGCGCGGAGGGGGGCCTCGGGCGAGTGAGGCGCGGACGCGGGGGTCTCGGCCAAGCAGGGCGCGGACTGGGAGCGGGAAGCTGGCGGGCGGCGGCGACCTACCTCCTTATCCGGGACCCATTGCGGCTCCTCCAGGCCGAAGGGGCTGCCAAAGGCGCGGTGCTCGGGCACCATACGCAGGCCGCTCGGGGAGCGCACCAGCTTCTTGGCGTCGCGGCGCGCGGCCACCTCGGAGGACATGACGCCGCCACAGCGATCGCCCCGCGGCCCGGGCCCTCGCCCTGTCAGGAGCCCCGCCCCGCCCGCGTGGATGACAACGGCCACGTCCAATCGCCACGCCCGTCCTGGAGCGCGAGCCAATAGGTGCCCGGGATCCGCCCCATTGCTGAGCTGTTCAATCCGCGCAATGGCACCTCCCCGGCCACTCCGCGGTCCGTCACCAATCAGCAGTAAGGACCCGCCCAGTAACGCCCCGCCCTTTCGGGGTGATGGAGACTTTGGATTGGTCAGGTAGTCTGAGACGTATGCTGTTTCCTCTCCCATTGGCGAATCCAAGGAGGGGCGCTCGGCTCTCATTGGAAGAGGAGGTTGTGGGGGGCGGGGCAGCGCTAAGAGGCGAGCGGAGCGCGCGCAGGGTGAGTGGCGGCCTGTGGGGCTCGCTGCGTAGATACGGGGCGCGAGGTAGCGAGTCGTGCACACCTTCGAAGGCCGCGGGCGCGGTGGGGACAGCGGAAGCCGGGGTCCTGGCGGTGGGAAGGAAGGTGGGCTCGGAAGCCGGGGCGCGGGGGCAGCAGAGGCCCGCCCTCGGGGCTGTCGCCCGCAGGGACCGGAGCGGGACGCCGCGTCGCAGGCACAGCCGGGGTCACGGCGGCGGGCTGGGGGCCGTGGGGTGAAAGGTGAGCGAGGGCTGCATGAAGTTGGGATGTGCAGGGATGGGGGCGGGCGGGGTCCAGGTGGACGGCCACGGAGCCGGGAGTGCATCGCCGCCACGGCAGGTGTGCCTGGGAGCCATAGTGGGTCTTCAGCGCGACCCCGTGTCGTGGGTTCGGCCAGGGCTGGGGTCTGCGGGACCCCCAGGTGTGGAGGAGCCGCTGCGGGGACGAGGCAAGATGGTTCAGGGGCTGGGAAGGGAAGGGGCTCTCAAAGGAGGAAGAGCGTCCTGAGAAGGGACGGGGGCCCAGGTGTCCAGGCCAGGCCGCTCCGGAGAAACCGCAGCGGTGGCCCAGGCCCGGCCCCCGAGGTCACCGGGAAGAGCTCCCTGCCCGCAGCGCTCATCGGCCCCTCCGGGGAGGGGAAGCCAGAAGAGATGCCCAGTCTGGAGCGGGAGCTGCCCTCACCCAGGAGGCACCCCGCAGGCAGGAGGGCAGGGACTGGGCGGCTCCTGTGGGATTTGTTAACAGGTGGGTCAGGAAGGTGGGGCATACAGCGGGGACCGCATCCCACTGGCTGGTTTGGTGGGAACCAAACGTCACACACACCACCAGCACCCCCAGAACCTTCCATACACTGAGGGCTCCTTTGGAGCTGGTCACGGTCCCCACCGCCTCTCCCTGTGTGTAGCTGCCACTGGGGCCCTGCGTTCGGGCGCTTCTTTCTGATGGTGACCCAGCCGACCTCCTCCAGTTTGCAGTCTTGGTGGCCAACGAGAGGAGNCCCCTGCCTCCTGCCCCACCCCGGGCGTCAGGCTCCTGTGCTGTCGGTCCTGGGTGTTTTGGATTTCTCCTTGCCAGACCTGTGTTCCCTGACTGGCCTGTGAATGTGACCGTGTGGATGACCCGCTTCATCCGCTCCAGAATCAACCTGATGTTGTCCAAATCAGTAACACTCTAAGCACTTACAAGGGGAGGCGACTTTCCGACCTTGCTGGTGGACCTTGGCCCTGGGTTCAGCCTGAGTGGCTGCTGGCCTTGGTGCTCCCGCACGTCCTGTGCGTGCTCAGCCTTGCTGATGCAGGAGGCCAAGAGGGAGGCAGTGGCTTGCTGGAGAGTTTCAGGGTGGCCCTGGGCTGAGCGGGACAGCCAGCAAGGGCTGGGTTGGGCTCCAGTCCCCACAGCATTTAGTGCTTGCTCCCAGCCTCGGAAGGGCTGCTGGCCGTGAGAGGGGCGGGGGCCGGCGGGACAGTCCCCATCCTTCTCTGCTGAAACAGCTCGGGGGGTGTGGGGATTCAAAACTCACTTTTTCCATTCTTTCCAGATCCCTGTGGGACACGCTTCTGCCAAATGCACCAGACTCTTAGTTCGCGCGAGCCCAGCGTGCATGGTCTCCGCCTGTGTGCGTCGTCCTCACCCAAGAGGTGGATCAAGGCAGGGTGCTCACCCGGATGCCAGGTCTCAGGGCCAGGACTCCAGGTGGGAGCGCATGCTCACTTCTAGCACTTTCTGCAGGGGAGGGAATGGGGGCTGCCTTGCACTGCACTGGCCTTTGGAGTGGGGGTGTCTGGGGGGACGTTTCGTCAGCCACGTCACCGTGCAGATTGAGCCTTGGTTTCTGTTACCAAATGGCTCCTCTCACCGAAGTGTCACCCCGCACTTACTCCAGTGGTTTTCCTGGGGCAGCAAAGTCTCTCCTCCAACCTCAGGGCTGACGGTGAACCCCTGTCACAGGGGGGACTGCGCACCCAGGTGACGGTCACTCTGCATTGCTCTGCTCCTGGGCGGTTTGCGCTGACAGCAAGCACATCGGAATTTGTGTCCCTAGGAAACCATTCGTTGTTGTGGTCCCACCTGCTGAAGAAATGGATTTGGATCAGTTGGACCTGAATCCCAGAATTACTGCTGCAGCCAAGAAAGGTGTGTTTGCAGGTGTTCATGTAGAGTAGATGCACGAAGCACACAGATGAACTCACGCATTGTGTGCATGAGACACGTTGGCAAGGCTGTCTGTCAGTCCCCTTCCCCAAGCAGCTGCTCCTGCTTAGTAAGCAATGCTGGAACGTGCTGAGGGTTTCCAGGGGTGCATGCGTGTGCGCGCACGTGTGTGTACGCACCTGAGGACTTCCTTAAAGTTAAATTTTATTTTCATCAAAGTAATATTTTATTGTCTAAAAAGTGAAATGAAGCTACTTACACAGCTTACGAGTCTTTTAGCAATTTCTTTGTATTTATATTTGGACTTCTAAATGACATGCTTCCAGTGCTGTGTTCCACATGCCAGTGTCCCCAGTCACGCATGGAGTGCCTGTGACAGGGATGAGGCCTGGCATGCTGGTGCACCTGCTTCGGCCCCTCCCCACAGCTGGGGCATAGTGTGGGCCCTTCAGGCTGTGGCTGAGAACATGATTAGTGCTGCCAAACTGCCAGGATATGACGATTTCCTTTCTTGTTCCACTTTTGTTATTTTCCCCCAAAGTTTGTAGTTGCCCTGTGTTTTCTGTGTATGTCTCACTGTCTCTTCCCACATTATCCGGTATGTCAGGTACAGGTGCCTCTTTCTTAAAAATGCCCAGAGGGGTGAGCCGGACAGCCCACCTACCTTCCCCAGCTGCCCCCACCAGTGGGTGTGCAGGGACTCCCGTCTCCGTCCCCTGGGCCACGACAGAGAAGCCTGCTGCCCATGCAGTGCGGAGGCGCAGTGCCCGGGGACCGGGGCAGCTAGTTGGTAGCATCTTCCTGGGGCAGTACCTCTGCTGCTTCTTTGCCCTTGGATCATGGTCCTTTCGGAGCCTTTCCGTCATCTTTTGCTTTTCCCTTTGGTCTAGTTTGTCTGTCTGTCTCTTCACTGGAGCGTTCAGTGCACGTGTATTTAAGGTAATTACTGGCACATTTGGGTCTAACTCACTCTCATCACGCGGAGCTATTTATCCTGTTGCTTTTTGTTTTGTTTTCCCTTTTTTGCCTTCTGGGTCTGTTGGATAGATTTGTTAGCACACTTTTTTCCTACTGGTTTGAAAATAATGTACTTCTCGGGGCGCCTGGGTGGCTTAGTCGGTTAAGCGTCCGACTTTCGCTTAGGTCATGATCTCGCGGTTCGTGGGTTCGAGCCCTGCGTCAGGCTCTGTGCTGACTGCCAGCTCAGAGCCTGGAGCCTGTTTCAGAGTCTGTGTCTCCCTCTCTCTCTCCTAGAAATAAATAAAACATAAAAAAAATAATAAAAATGAAAATAATGTACTTCTCCAAGCCCCAAATGTATCCACTCTCCTCCCAAAGTATCAGATCTTCTGGATGTGCTCACTCGGTAACCCTCCCCCCGCCCCCTGCTGTTGCCACGGGCCCTGTAACCGTCACGCTGGCCTTGCCGGCCCGGCTTTCTGCCGCAGTGGACACTTGTTTGGAGCCTGATTCGGGCCCCTTCCTGCACCCTCCCGCACCTACACTTCTCACCCTGCCCCGGGGTCACCCTCAAGCCTTGCCCTGGTGGCGGCCTGCCTGGCCACAGAAACCCCCTTCCTTGGGCGATGTTTCCAGAACGTGGAACCAGGTGGCGGCATGCTCTGGGCACCTGGCAGAGGCCCCTCCCCAGCTCTGGCCCCCGTCACTGCAGCAGAGGCCCCGGCCCTCCCCACTGCCGTCACCACGCTGTCCAGGGGCTCCCATGGCTTCAGGTGGTGAACGGATCTGGTGCCTGCCTGCCGGGTCCCCAGGACTGGAAGACCGTGTTCCCGCAAACACCCCGCTGTTGCCATGTTGCCCTGTGTTACTGTAGCCTGAACTGGTCCGTTCCATATTTGTATCATTTCAGCCAAACTGAAGTCAGTAAAGGAGGTTTTGCATTTTTCTGGACCAGACTTGCAGAGACTGACCGGCCTCTCCAGCCTCGACGTGCAGCACTTGCTGAGAACGGCCTCCTTGCACGTGCGGGGAGGCAGCATCTTCACAGGTGGGCACTGGGGGTGGTGGGGCATTTGCTCTGCCTGTGCCCTGGGGGGCGGGGTGGGGGTTANCAGGCCAGGCAGTGCGGGAGGCAGGGGTGGGGTGGCAGTCAGAGCCCAGAGCCCACGGGCGCCCACAGAGCACAGCAGCTAGAAGCTTCCACGGTCGCCTCCTCCCTGCCTTCTGGCACCAAGGTGACCAACGCCCCCTGTGCCCCCAGCTCTGCATCTGCACCAGCAGAAGAAGAGGTTCCCCGCGCAGCACCAGCGCCTGAGCCTGGGCTGCCCCGTGCTGGACGGCCTTCTCCGCGGCGGCCTGCCCCTGGACGGCGTCNACGGAGGCCTGGAAGCCGGTGCGTGGCTGTCCCCTGGGGGCGGGGGCCGGGTGGGGGCAGGTGGGGGTCCCCGCTGAGGGCATCGGGCCCAGGCCCTGTCTTCCTCCGCATTCCGCCCGAGGGAGAGGGGCGGGCCTGATGGCTGTGGGCCCCACAGCCTGTCCTCCGTAGAGTGACCCCAGGGACAGCGTCCAGCGGGGCACAAAGTCCCCCTTCTGCGTTCTCATGCGCGCGCCCCCGCCGCCAGCCTGCAAACCACTTGGTCCACAGAGCCGGAAACCCCAGGCAGACATTTTCCCCTTCTTCCCTTTCGGGGACGGAGCGGACAGGACGGGTCCCTGGCACCGCTCGCCTTGGTCCGTGTGCACAGGGCGTGTGGCGGAGGGACTCCCCGGGCTGCCTGTGCGGGTCCCTCAAGCCTGAGCTACTTACGCTGCTCTTGCTAAACGTGAGGTGCGGGAGCGGGCGGGACGCAGCCTGGAAGCTCCTCCGTGAACGTTCGCGGTTCGTCCCGAGCTCACCTGCTCGCCGGCTGCCTGGCAGGCGGGGCCACGCGGGCTGGGCTGGGGACGCAGCGGGGCCAGACCTCCCGCCTCAGGGACCTGCTGGCTGCTGGGACCCGCGCGCGGCGCTGGCAGCAGCGGCCTCGGTCTGGAATCCCTCCTGCACTGGGAGCTCTGGGCAGCGGGGTCTGTGCTGTCCCGTGAGCCCCCGAGGCAGGCACTCTGGCCGCGGGCAGGGGTCCCCTGACCGCACGTGAGGGTTTCCCACCGCTGAGGCGGGCTTTGTGTCGCTCCTCCCCCTGCTTCCCTGGGCGAGGGTGCAGGCGCCCGGCACCGGTGCTGGGTGGGCGGACTTGGCCTTGGAAGAGGGTGATCGGTTTACCCCACGAAGAGCTGTGTCTCGTGAGGCCAGACTGGAGTCTGCGCAGAAATGAGCAGGAGCCCCCCTCCCCCCCGCCCTGCGTCCCTGGTGCAGCCTTTCGCCCAGAGCTCACCACGTTCGCCTCTGTGGGGGCCCCAAGCCGGCCGGGTGTGGAGCGCAGGGCTGGCCTTCCGGGCTGGACCCTGATGCTCCCAGCCTGGTCATTTGTACTCCGCGATGGCCTGTGACACTGGCCCCGCCAGGTCACGGCAGATCCGTTTTCTCCTGGAAGGGTCACTGAGCAGGTCCCGTTCGCAGGGACATTAGCAGGTCCCGTGGGTGTCTGTGCTCAGGCTGGATCCAGGCCAGGTGTGTGGCCTCCGGGAGGCCCTCCGGGCAGGGAGGGGCGTCGCAGGGGGAGACACGGCCGGACGCCCCGCTGCCTGCAGGCTCGCTCTCACCCAGGGCCCTGCTGCTGGGAGAAGCCGCCCCGTTTGCCCAAAGCTGGCTGGAGGGTCTCACTCCCACCCCCCACTGTGCAGCCCGGGGCCTGTTCTCTTGGTGACAGTCACATCAGGGCACTGCACTGGGGACCCGGGCCTGTGCTTCCTGCCTCCTGCGCGGAGCCCCGTGTCTGCCAGACACAGGCAAGGACGCCAAGACTCGGAGCAGGTGGACGCGAAGCTGTGAGGAGCCGAGCCGCTGGGTGGCCAGGGAGGCCCTGGGCAGAGCGCGGGAGCCCGCGAGAGGGCAGCTGCAGAGAGGCAGCCCCAGACGTGACCGTCGCAGTGGCACGGGGACCCGGAGACAGCCCGGCGTCTCAAGAGGTGTGCCCCTTGAGGTGGCCCCAAGGGTACCGTGACCTTAAATGTTGGGTCCAATGTGCCCCTTGTCCTGAGAAAGTAACTCCTTTTCCCTGGATCCGATCCAAAAGCCCTAATTTTGAAAAGGAAGGCACGGACGCTCTGGACTTGTTTGGAATCCTGCAGGTGACACGGAGCCTGTCACCCAGGCCACCATCTGCTGGGGCTGCCTCTCCCAGCAGTGCGCCCGCAGGAGTGAAGGGGCTTTGGGGCTGCACAGGAGCAGACTTGGCTTCCTTTGGAACCTTCCGTCTGGCCCTCCCTCCTGTCTCTCCCGGTTTGCCGGGCAGCATTTCCCCTGCCCGCGGCCTGGGATGTGCGGAGGTTAAGGCGACACCGGTGGTCAGGAGCTTCCTGCTGACGGACGTGGGGGTCCTCGCCCTGTGGTGTATCTGCCTCTAAGTTTGAAGTTCTGCCGGCACAAAACGAGACCGAGATGAAGAGTGGGGGGCGCCTGGGGGGCTCAGTCACACGAATGCCTGACTTCGGCTCAGGTCATGATCTCGCAGTCTGTGAGTTCCAGGCTCTCTGCCCGCCCCCCACCCCCCGTGTGCGTGCTCTCTCCCAAAAATGAATAAACCTTTAAAAAACTAAGCATTGAAAAATATATATTAGAACATGAAATGTGAGGCACACATATGGGGCCACGCACACTGGTGTGGGGCCGGGGCTCTTGGCCGCATCCCCTCCCCAGGGCCCTGCGGTGACTGATGGGGCCGGGGGCGGGAGGGCCGCGGGGGTCCCGGCCATCCTGGGGGTCAGCGCTCCATCAGATCACCCGCCATTTCTTTTTTGAAGATTGAGAATGTAATTCACACACCGTGAAATTTACTCTTCAGACAATTCAGTGTGTTTTAGGATATTCACAAAACTGTGCGTCCATCACTGCCAGCAGATTCTAGAACATTCCATGACCCCCAGAAGAAACCCTGCCCCATGTGCAGCCCTTTCCCAGGCCCCTGGCAGCCACCGCTCTGCTGTCTGCCTCCTGCCTCGGGGTTTGCCCGTTCTGGACTCACGTAGATGGAGTCACACGCCGTGAGCTTTTCTGTCTCTTCTCCCACTTGGCGTGCTTTCAGGGTTCGTGGTGTCGGAACACGTGTCAGCACTTTGTTCCTTTCCCCGCGCGGGCAGGACTGCCATGTGTGCGGATCACGTCTCTTCGTCCCAGGTCACCCGGCTGGTTTGCGCTCCCGGTTTCGTGCACAGCGCGTGCCGGGCCGCGGCGCGTGGCTCCCGTGAGCAGATGCAGACTCTGTGCCGAAGTGTCCGGGGAGCTGCCACCCCCCCACCCCCCGCGACAAGGCCCTCGCGTCCTGGCTAACACGTGTCATCTTGGTTGAGCCATCCCTGCGGGTGTGAGGCCACGCCGTGGATGGGACGGGGGGCGGCGGGCACGCAGATCTCTCCGTGGCCTCGCTGGCCGTGTGCGTGCTTCCTGTGGGGAAACGTCTCCTCGGAGCCTTCTGTGGCCGACGTAAGACTTGCTCGTGTGATCGGCCGCCGGCCTCTCCTCAGACACGTAACCCACGTGTTTTGCGCAGGGCGTCTCCTCATCTCTTGCCGGGATCTTGTGATCAGCTCCTCCCCCGTCTGCTCACCGTGCCGTCTGTGCGCGAGACCCCGCGCCCCGTGTTTTCTCGGGAGCGTGAAAGTGTTGGTTCTGGCGTCCAGTGGGCGGGTGGCGTCCTTTCGGGGGGTGAGGGGAGCCTGACCGCGTCCCAGCAGCCTCCGTGGGGTCAGGCCCCCCCTCACCGCGCTGTCCTGCGGCCTCTGTTGGAAATCAGTTGCCACAGACGTTAGGGTTCTTTTCTGACGGTCCCCAGTTCTTTCCGGCGGACTCGGGGTACACTGATGCCGGGGAGCCCGGTCCCGGCCGGGCCGTCGCCCCGGGGTGTTCAGGTTTACTGGCTTTTCCTGTCACAGCAGCCCAGGATCGTAGGAGCAGCCTCAACAGCAGAATGTGGGAAACGTGCGCCCAGTGGGGCCTCTGAGGGGAACGCAGCCGCGGGCGGGGGCGGAGGGGGTGCTGCACGTGCAGGGGGCATTTCTAAAAGCCACGGGCCCTGGTGATCCCACTCACTTCCACTAGAGACAGGCTGGGGGCAGCCCCTGGGGTGGCGTCCGGTGAGCAAGGGGGCCGCAGCGGGGACCAGCCCCGCGGAGGGAGGCGGCAGGGCTGCCGGCTGAGCCCCGTGCCGCCCCCGCGCCGCCCCAGGGGCCGTGTACGTCTGCACCGAAGACGTCTTCCCGAACTCGCGTCTGCAGCAGCTCATCGCTCAGCAGCGGCACCTGCGGGCGGACGTGCCAGGAGAGGTGATCGCCAAGGTCCGGTTTGGCAGCCAGATCTTCATCGAGCACGTGGCCGACGTGGTGAGTGTCGTCTGAGTCCTCTGGCCCTGAGTTCTGGGGGTGACGCTGGCGGGGGGGGCCAGCGGACAGAGCCGCACGCACGGCACCGGGCCACCGCCGGTACCGGGCAGCCACCCGCACCCTCACAGTGGGTGGCCCTCAGGAGCAGGGGACCCCACGTGGTCACCGCCCAGGGGACCCGACCGGCTGTCCAGGCCGGCACAGTCTGTTTCGGGTTTTACTTCCACGTCTAATGGAGCAAAAGGCCCGTCAGAGCACAGGCGGCCCCGCCCAGCTGCTCCACTGCGGGGGCGGGGGGCACGCGTCTGGAAGCGTCCCCAGTGACAGACCCCCTCCCTGCGCACGGAAGCCCCCAGGGAGAGGGCAGGGGTGCTCTGACCGGGTGCGGTGCTCAGCTCCGATCGGTGTTTGAGGGCGGGTCGAGTAACTAGTGGAAAAGATTCAAAAGTTGAGGATAAACCCCTACAGCCGGGGGAAGAAAGGTAAAGAAAGCCCCTGCGTGGGGTGGGGCCCCTCCTCGCCACCCGCCTTCCCACGTGCGCCACCGGGCAGAGTCCCCGGTTCCCAGGGGGCCTTCCCCCCACTTGGGAATTGCTGTAAAAACTACAAGTAAAGGATAAGGCGTATAAACTTTTAATTTTTTAAAAAATTTACAATAGAACATCTCACACGCAGCTTCGGGCAGTAACACGGTAAGACCAGGCACACGGGCCGGGCGACCAGTGCCTCTTCCGCGTACGGTTAGGACACGGGCGGCCCGGGAGGGAGGCTGCGCCCACCCCGTCGCCCTGCGGGGCTCAGCGTGGGCCAGGGCTCTGCAGGCGCCGCGTCCTGGTGAGCGCTGTGGTTAGTAGGACCGTGTGCCCCGGGGCGCGGGGACACGGGAGACGAGGTTAGTGCTGCAGGCTCTCAGCTCCAGGGCCCTCCAGCCTTGGTGACCGTCCCCGGGCTGTCACAGGGCAGGCTCTGGCTGCACACCAGCAGTGATGTCCTGGGTCCTCCAGGGCTGGCGGGGCTTCACTGCAAGGCAAGGCGGCGGTCAGGGCCGGGGCTGCGAGGCTGCCCCGAGAACAGCTCTGGGCGCCCGAGGCGTCCGCCCTCTGCCCAGCGGCTGCCTGGAGACGGGGGGGGGGGGGGGGCCTCCCGGGAGCCCAGGGCCCTGCCCTTTCTGCTCCAGCAGGGCCTCGGGGCTGCGGTCCCTGCCTCCAGCTCCTGGGGCAGGGGGCCCCTGGGCCAGGCCTCTCTCGGAGTCCTGGCCCCGCAGGGAGCCAGTGCGGCCGACCTGCCCAGCCCCTAGGTGTCCCCAGCGCTGCCTGCGGTGGCAGAAAGGGCAGGGGACTCACATTAATGCTGGCGTCCTCGAGGCCACTGCTGCTGCCATCATTTTCCACAAAGAGAGGCTCTACTGAAGACGCCCTGGAGACGAAGCACAGAACTGGGTTCATTCAGGGCGGGGACCAGACGCTCGGCTGCTCTTCTGCGGGGTGGCCAGTACGTGCTCGCGTGGCCCCAGGGCCCGAGGACGCCCAGCCCCACCCAGGAGCCCAGCCAGCGCTGCTCAGGGCACAGCGCTCAAGCCCTGCCCGGCTGCCCCTGGCCTCCCTCCACTGGGCAGGGGGCAGGGCTCGCGGCTGCCCCTAGACCCGCCTGACAGAGGACAGTCCCCGCGACCAGGGCGGGAGTGGGCCGGCCTTCTGGGACGGCAGCGCCCTAGTGCTCGTGCCTGGCACGGGGCCACCGGAGGATAAAGTGCCGGTCACTGCGATGGCCCTCGGGGGAGGGGCGTGAAACGGGAAGGCCGTGAGGGGTGTCAGCGCAGGACACAGGCGCTGACAGCCGTCCCCCTCGGCCTCCAGGACGCCCTGCTGGAGTGTGTGCGGAAGAAGGTGCCTGTGCTGCTGTCTCGAGGCATGGCCCGCCTGGTGGTCATCGACTCCGTGGCGGCCCCGTTCCGCTGTGAGTTTGACGGCCCGGCCTCGGTCCCCAGGGCCAGGCGTCTGCAGGAGCTGGGGGCCACCCTGCGCCGGCTGAGCAGCACGTTCCAGAGCCCCGTGCTATGCATCAACCAGGTGGGTCCCGCCCCCCTAATGTCCTTGGCCTGGTTTTTAGGGAGGAAGTTCGGGCTGGGGCCTGGCGAGGCGGGTCGTGCTGGGGTGGGTGGTGGCTGACCCTGGTCTGGACCTCCCAGGTGACCGAGGCCGTGGAGGAGCAGGGCGCGGCCCGCGGACCACAGGGGTGAGCCGGGCCCACCCCACGGGCGGGACGGTGCGGGCGGCGGCGGTCCCCGTGGTTTTGTGAGTAACCGCCGGGCCGTCTTCTGTCTCAGCCTCCGGGAGGAGCGGGTCTCTCCCGCCCTCGGAATCGCCTGGTCCAACCAGCTCTTAATGCGGCTGATGGTCAGCCGGCGCCGCCCCGAGGAGCAGGCCGGCCGCGCCCCGCCCCGGCCCCCCGACCGCACGCTGCGGGTGATCTTCGCCCCTCACCTGCCCCCCTCATCCTGCTCCTACACGGTCCGCACGGAGGGAGTGCGAGGGACTCCCGGGACCGCGGGCCCCTGACACGGCGGCGGCACGGTGGCCGGCCAGGTCCCAGGAAACCCGAGTCTGGCCGAGCTGTCCACACTCTGCAGGCACAGGGGCCGGGCGTCTGGACCCGGCACACCCGTCACTGGGTCAGGGTCCGCGTGAGGGGTTGGCTGCACCTTCTCAACGGCAGGAAGGTGGTGAGCACGGATGACCCGCCCGACGTGGCCTCCACACCCCACCTCCCCACCTCCCCCTGCGCTCGCCACGCCGCCCGGCACAGCGGCCCGTTCCCTGCTGGGCTCTGTCCTAAGTGATCCACACATTGGAGCGTGTCTTCTTCACGGCCCCTGGGGATGGGCAATTACTGTCCTTGGTCTCAGGGAAACTGAGGCACAGAACAGCCGAATGACGTGGCCATCCTCCCACCCCCAGGCGGGTGCCAGGAGGGCAGGGGGGCAGCTGACACAGCACTAGGGTGGAGGCGGAGGTCCCTGTGACTGACAGACTCGTTCCGCCTGGGCATTTGCTAGAGCAGAAAAATTCACTTCCAATNGCTGCCGAGACCCGGGAGCGATGTCCATCCCATTTTTAAAGTAGTCTGTGATCCTCAGAAGGTTAAAAATGGCCGGAATAAGAAGAAAAATGATCTTTTAAGGTTGGAATTTTATAAAACAGCTTTTCTGCAAGTGTAGGGACTTTGCAAAAGGAAATAAATCATTTTATTTTTGTAATTAAATACACACAGTTCCAAGTGATTTTCTGGGCAGGTCACACTGACCAGGAGAAAACCACAGGCCGGGGGCTGCAGCGGGCGGGCGCCAGAGACCGGCGAGGGGCAGGCTGCAGCAGGACGTGCACTCAGTGACAGAGACCTGCCTGGGCCCCCTAGGGAGTTACACACACACACACACACACACGCCTGTCAGGCAGTAGTCCTGGACTGGCAGTTACGTCCACAGCACTGTACAACAGCCACATCGGTTCCCCCCATACTGATGGGACAAAAGCGAAATGGGACATGGCCGCCCCAGCCACACGCCCTCAGGGGGCTCCGCAGCCTTTCCTGCAATCGGTGCTACAAGCAGCACTTTGCAATTTTCAGAGGTCTGACGGTCACACAGTGCACTGCTCCGCAGTTAGGTGCGAACATACCAGACTACAGCCTCACGTACGCACGTGCTTCCCAAGAACATTCTATGAAGTTATGACAAGGGAGAGCGGTCTATAAACTGTGTACTTTCAGCAATATTTACAGGTTTCTGTAAATACGGAATTTCTCATTCCGTGCTATTCCTAGCAGCTTTCTGACCAAACGACAGGAATTTCTTTGAATTCCGGGAAGGAACCGCCTGACTGTCTCCAGCGCTGTAAACACAGAGCCCCGGGGAGGGCCACCCAGGCCCCCGGCAGCCCCCGCCTCAGACCCGCAGAGCCAGCTCCTGCCACTTCCTGCCGGGTCTGGAAGCGCGTGCAAATGGGGGCTGGCGCTCACTGAGGCCCCCTCGCCAGAAAGGGAAGCAGTGAAGCGGGGGGCTGGCTGGCCGCCCCCACTGCTGCTCTCAGGAACATTACAATCCAGACGACCAGACTTAAATGAGCAGAGGCAACCGGGCTCGTTTGTTTTGATAAAAGTTCAAAAATCAGAAATTACACGTTTCCGGGCAGTGTCCCCTCTGAAACATGAGGGTTTCTTACGACCTGGGCATAAGGAGGCTGTGCGGGTCCTCACAGCCCCGCAAAGGCAACCTGGGCCTTCAGGGAAGGGGGCTGGCGGCTCACAGGCGGGGCCACCTGTCCCCACCTAATGGGAGCTTAAATCCACCCCCACCCCCTCGTGCACTCTTCCCGAATGCCCTCTCTCCGGGGAGAAGTGTCCCGAAGGGAAAGTGGGTAGGTTTCAAATGTACTGGGTCAGTGTCATGGCTGGGAGAGGAGCCCTTCTGAGGGGGGACGGGCGACACCACGCTCCCCACCCTGCCCCCGCCCCTCAAACGGGAACGGCCGTGCACGGGTGCACACGCGGACACGCATGTCCATCGGCGGCAGCCTCAGCCTGCAGGGTGGAGAACACGTGGAAGAGCCGGAGGCTGCACAGCCCGGACGGAGGAAGGAGGCGAGGCCCGGCCCGGGCACCGCGCACTGGTCTCCGGGCACGAGCGAGCAGGGTCCGAAACAAGTGGTCTAGGCCGCGTGCTCTTGAATCATTGCAGGACGCTTGTAACAGAGTCCCCAAACCCCAGGCGGCTGCTGCCCCCAGCCCGCAGCCCCAAGTCCACGGCTGGCCTGAAGAACACGCACTCGGGGGGGTGCCCCCGGGGACATGCCCAGGGAGTCTGTAT
>NW_027532162.1:920269-930622 GCF_008692635.1 Crocuta crocuta
CCCCCCCCCCCCCAGGAGGGTCCCTGGTGAGCACAGACCCCAGCACAGTGCAGTTTCTGAGAAGGGGGCTGGGGGCAAACACATGCCCTTGTGTGACACCAGCTGTAAGATGACATTAAAATAAAGTGCAAAGCTGCATTTCACAGGCGCCCCAAGGGCTTCAGGCCCCCTCAGAGGTAGGTGACGAGTCGCCGTCCAGCTCACCGGCCCGACACGCCCCTTCCCACAGCTCTGTCGTCCGGAATTACAAACACCGGGTCAGTACTTTTCACCTGCCAGTTAGTCTGGCAGATGCCCTCGAGGGATAACGCCTTAGGGCTGACTGGGGAACCTTCCTGCCACCCTGCATCCCTACATGCTTAGCGTACAGGGCCCAGGAGAGGGGACACAGGCCCCGGGGACCCACACGCGTCCAGCAGAACGAGCGCATGTGCCACGCGGTCTCAGCGGAGACCCGCCCCCACCAGCAGGTCACCTGTGCCACCTGGCTCTGAGCACCCACTGTCTGAACTCCAGGCACCACAGCCCAGGTCATCAAACGCTCAGTCTAGAAGGATGCAGTTTAAAGGTTCCAGGGTTTTAATTAGCAGCCTTCATACAAGACTAAAATTTAAAACAGACCCAGGCACGGCAGCAGAAAGTGCAAGTGTCCGGGAGCAGCGGCCGATCCCAAATGTGCGGAGGCTGCTGGCGCCACGCGTGCCACCCTGGGCCGCCACACCCGGCCGCGCTCGGTCACAAGGCCTACAGACAGCTCACCAGAATTCGGAGCAAACCCCCCATGAGGTGGGAGAGGTCACTATCTAGAAAAAGAAGTCACCGGGGAGGAGGGTCCTGGGCAGAGTGGGGAGGGGCCTGCAAAGCTCTGGGGGCTTCTTATCGAGCTCTGCCTCGACCCTCGGGGCCAGGTCAGCGCGGCTGGCGCTCAGAGCTCACGAGTCTGCCAGACGACCGTTTCGTTCCTGCGTGAAAAAGCAAATGGGAAAATTGTACTTAACCAGCACTTCAAAGGACGCCAGCGTCGAGCGGTCTCGGAGCCCTAACAACGCTGAAGTCACCCCCAAGAGCCCAGACGCTCACGTACACAGGTGCCAACACCGAGAGACATGGGTGACGGGACCCGGCTGACCCCAGACCTTTAGAGACGACACCTCTTTTATTCTCATTACGAGGCGCCCTCAAAAAAATGCCCAGACGCCACCGCATCTCCGCCCTGGAAACAGCCACCCCCCACGGGCGCAGGGTGAGCGTGCGGGAGGCCAGCAGCTGGGCTGGGGCATCTGGGAGCTGCTAAGGGGTGTGAGGACCAGCGGGTGTGGCCGAGAATGTTCTCTTCCCCCGAAGCCCAGCTGCTGGGTCTCCCTGGCACATGGGCCCACGCCCTCATGGCCGCACCACACACTTAAAAGAAACAAAAGGCCGTTTCTGATAGACAAGGTGCCAACAGTTTTAAATGTGAAGGTGACGGGCTCGGGCAAGCCTTGCACAGCTGAAAGAAAAAAAGCGCTACAGATTGCGTGTAAAAGTGACATTCCATCAGTTACTTGTATTAGTAAAGTTCTGAAAAGTTTTAAAACGCTGAACAACAGTGTAACTAGACAACGAATTACTTAGCAACTTACCCCAGGCTAAAATCATACAAATTAATAAGAAAAATTAAGTGACCAAGTTTTGATATTACTTTATCAGAATATTAAGATTTTACTTAGATTAATCAACTACTTTTAAAGACTAGTAATTAATATACTGAGAACATTCACAACGTGAACATTCCCATAATTCACGTCATCAAATTAATGCAGAATACGGAAATATCATTACGATGCCTCTCTATCTAAGACTCAGAAATCCTGAAATGTCCCCACGTCCCCATGGCTGCTCCAACAGCAGCCGCCCGGCGAAGCTGTTCTGGGTAGTCAAGGGCATCACGTGGGGCAGGGCTCCTTACTTGGAAATGGTCTTCGGCTGCCTTGCCACCCACGTTAAGGACATTCAGAGAACTGGCACGCTTCATGCTGCACCGGGGCAGTAGACATGCAAAAGGACAAACCATCGGCACATCAGTTAGCCAGGTGCAGGACACACGGCAGACGCCTCTCGAAGGCCCCTGTCCCCATGGGGGTCCCTGGCACAAACCCTGATGGAGAGCGGGCCCTGATCTCGCTCGGACCGGGACGTCTGCCCAATTCCTAGCGTGGACCCCCAGCTCTCTCTGTACTTAGAGCACAGCAGGGAAAAAGCACAGTTTCTCTGCATCTTTCTCAGCAAAGTATCTGTCTTTAGGGAGTGTGTGTGAATTCCAAGTGTCATATTGTCACGCTGTGAAATGTAGCTCATGTAGGAGCCGAGAGGCTCTGCCGAGGCCACCCTCAGAGTCAGCACGGGCCCTCCTGTCAGGTCCGATTTAAGAAGGGAGCCTGGGGATTCCTCCAAATCCCAACACTCACCTGGAATGACCACGTAAAAGACAGACACTCGAAGCTCACTGTTAAGATCAGATACACACATACATTCGTGTATTTTATATATTTTTTTTATACTAAAAGGAAAAACAACCAAATTTTTGCTAGTAAAATAAACTCAGAACCTAGTATTTCTCTGCTTAGAAACCAAAATTTAGGGGCGCCTGGGTGGCTCAGTCGGTTAAGCGCCGACTTCGGCTCAGGTCATGATCTCACGGTTCACGGGTTCGAGCCCCACGTCAGGCACGGTGCTGACAGCTCAGAGCCTGGAGCTGCTTCAGATTCTGTGTCTCCCTCTCTGGCCCTCCCATGCTCGTGCTTTGTCTCTTTCAAAAATAAACACCAAAATAAATTTTTTTAATCAAAATTTAAAAGAGATTACATGGCTTTACATTTAAGGAAATATAGTGATTTCAATATATATTTACTTTTTTCTCCTACTTGATACCTTAAAAATACTTGATGAAATATCCAGCAAATAACCTAAAACCTAAACTTAAATTATGGACAGTCGGTCATGAAGTTACCATAATTGCTTATCGCTACCAGGGATGCCCCGAAACAGAAAGTACCCTTAGCTTTTAAAGTTAAAATAACCAATATTAAGGGTTATTTTTAAATGTTTGCAACAGGAACTGGAATTATGAATGTGAACTACCTATGACAGACTGCACACTAGCTACCCTATGAGTTCAAATAAAAAAATGCACCAGGACTGCTGACCAAGGCCCAGGTCATGACCCGAGTGCCCACCAGCAGCCACGAGTGCAGCGCCCGGCAAACAGCACGTGCTTCCTGAGCTCTTGCTGAATAAACTACACTAAAACCAAAGACCTTAATTTACTTATCCTTAAGTAAAACTCACTCCCAAAACGCCCCAACCAGGATAAAAACAAAAAACAAAAACACCCCAATGAAGCCCAAGTAAGTGTTGCTAGAATTCTGAAGTTTTTCTACAAGAAAAGGATAAAATCAAAGCAAATGGGGCGCCTGGGTGGCTCAGTTGATTGAACATCTGACTTCGGCTCAGGTCATGATCTCATGGCTCGTGGGTTCGAGCCCCGCGTCGGGCTCTGTGCTGACAGCTCAGAGCCAGGATCCTGCTTCAGATTCTGTGTCTCCCCCTCTCTCTGCCCCTCCCCTGCTCACGCTGTCTCTCTGCCCTTCCCCCCACCCATGCTCTGTCTCTCTCCATCTTTCAAAAATGAATAAACATTAAAAAACTTTTTTTTAATCAAAGCAAATCACAAGTTATATTCTGGCACATTTACTTATTCTGTTATTTAAAAAGCTAATTGGCTTTTTCTAAGAAAGCCATTCAAGCTTCTTCCTCAGCTTCCGTTTCCTTACAAGATGAAAATGACAAGTGGACCCCTCCCAGCAGGTCCACACCCCCCACACCCCCCCCACCTCGGAGCTGCGACCATACCCGGCGCCTAAGCCGGGCTGCACGATGCAGGAAGAACGCCCAGTTCAGTGAGTCTCAATACACGGTCCCAGGGGCGCCTGGGGGGCTCAGTCAGATAAGCGTCCAATCTCTGCTCAGGTCATGACCTCATAGTTTCTGAGTTTGAGGCCCACATTAGGCTCTGTGCTGACAGCTCAGGGCCTAGAGCCTGTTTTGGATTCTGTATCTCCCTCTCTCTCTGCCCTTCCCCCACTTGCACACTCTCTCAAAAATAAACATTTAAAAAAATTAAAACAAAACAAACAAAAAAACAAAACTGTGGTCCCAGACCAGCAGCACTGGCACTTGCTGGGAACTTGCTAGAAAGGGACTAGCATGGGGGGGCGGGGGGGGGAAGAGGCAGATCCCCTGTATCATAAACGGAGGGGTGGGGCCTGGGCAGTCTGTGTTCACAACCCCCCCAGATGCAGACCCTCAGAACCACTGGTCCAGTTAATACATGTGGTTACTCTTACCTAGAAAGTGTGTTCAGTTTTCTGCACTTTATGGATAACATTTCTGAGGTCATGAATTTTTCATCAAGTTCAGTAAGGTACCATCTCGAGTAACACAGAGGGCGAGCGCCACGTGTGAAGTGTAGCGTGGGGACAGCGCACCAGCACCGCAGCACGCGCCACACCACGGAGCGTTCGGGCCTCTGCATCATGCTCCAGACACAGAAGACACAGATGAGACCCAGAGAACAACTGTGGGCTCCGTCACATGGGCAGGAAGGGCCGTGTCACAGGACTCGGTGCCAGAACTGGACTCTGCATTTAAAACGCCTCAAAACACCCAGACCCTCAGGGAACCGGGACGCCCGCCCTGGAGGAGCCGCCCAGTGGCATGTGACACAAATCTCTCTGTGGTGACACAGTATCTCTTCCACTCTCAGACCCGCCCCGGGGAACGCAACTGAGCCACTGCACAAGTCTGTGCGGGACCTCACAACGGCCCAGTGAGGCAAACAGTGACCTATCCTTTAGTTCTGTAAATATTTTAAAACAAGCACTTTATCCCAAAGGCCATTTAAAACCTGCTTCCCTGAGGCAGGTCCTCAGGCGCTGACGACAGGCCAGGATGGCAATCTGCTGCTAAGCCCCACACGATGCCAGAAGCTTCCAACGCTGTGCCTTCCAGGAAGTTTCAGAACAAACGTGCAGAGCCCGTAAAACTCCCTCTGCGGAAACGGGCTCGTGAACGCTTCCGAGAAGCAGGGGGGCAATCAAACTGCGCCTCCCGCCTCGCGAGCCACTGAGCAACGTGCACCGCCACCAGCAGAGTTGGGTCTCTGCTCCCTAGGCCCAGGGGCCAGAAAAACGAGACGGGACACCTCTGGGACCAGCAAGGGAGGCAGTGGGAAAAGCACCTCCCCTCGGTGTCTCCAGCACGTTACGGGAGGGGACCCCAGGCCCCAGCAGTGGATGGCAGCATCGCGTGTATGACAGTCTCACTGGGTGGCCCCACGGAGGAGCTGAGCCTCACTGAGGAGTGGACAGAACAGTGCCTCAGGGAGGGTGTATCCCCACAGGAAGCTGTGGGCACCAGAAGTAACCCAGAAGCGGGTGTGCGTTAAATACAATCACAGCTACCATTTGATTTTAAAAGGATTTTAAAAACTAATTTTAAAGGACATCGGGGCGCCTGGGGGACTCAGTCGGTCGGGCGTCCGACTTCGGCTCAGGTCATGATCTCACGGTGCGTGGGTTCGAGCCCCGCGTCAGGCTGTGTGCTGACAGCTCAGAGCCTGGAGCCTGTTTCAGATTCTGTGTCTTCCTCCCTCTCTGACCCTCCTCTGCTCATGCTGTCTCTCTCAGAAATAAATAAAAAACATTAAAAAAAAAAAAAAAGGACATGAACTAGTGCTAATTCTAAGAAATAAGTAATGCCTGTCTGGAGCAAACAAGTGAATACACTCAGTGTTTTAGTGTGAAGTTCCCGCTTTCCACCGCTAAGGCTTCTGCTACACATGCCACAGAACCAGAGCTTTGCATGGATCTCTTCTCAAGGCATCCGCCCTCTTGGCCTCTGGACGGAAGCCCACGGTCATCCGTCAGCCTGTCCTGGGGGAGGAGGGCGCGGCGGGGCGGCCAGCGGGGCTGCAGATAGTTACCCAGGGTTCCTCGGCTCACTCTCTCGAGAACTTCCTCCCTTCAGCTTCCTAACCAGCTTCTCACTGCTGCGTCTAATGGAAGCCCGGAGTTTGCTAAAGGAGCCACTGCGCTTTAAAGATCCAGTGCCGTCCTGAAAGAAACGTGAACAAATGTGAAACCGCAGATGGATCTCGGCCGACCTCCCAAGAAGCAGAGCTGAATGAAAACAAGAATTCACATCACGGCTGACCTACTTGTCTGCGACTTGCTGGCAAAGCGATTGCTACAGAAACCACCGATTTGCCATGCATGTAAACACACTGGAAATAGAACTCTCTCCACTTTAAATCTCATTAAAGATAATCTGGTGATCATGAAAACCTTTGAACATGAAGAAGTTCATTTGAACAAATATAACATCCCCCAAAATTATATTGCTGTTTCGAAACAAAAGGGAACACACAGAAGTCTAAGGAAAATGAAGGCTGCTTCTTGGAAGATCACCAAAATCAAATTCCACGTTTAATAAGAAAGGAAGCATCTGGGCCACGTAACAGTACTGGACCCCAAACGCTGAGCTGACAGAGACAACTTCTGTTTAACAATTTCATGTGAATACGATACTTAGACATACTTCTTCAGTAAATTTTACTACTTTTTAAAAATTATCATTTATTCATTTTTAAGTCCCTCCCCCCCAAGGTGGGGCTCAAATCCACGACCCCAAGATTAAGAGTCACATAGTCTTCTGATTGAGCCAGCCAGGCACCCCATTCAATAAATTTTTTAGAAGTTTTATTAGAAGTGAGGCCGGAAAATGAAATAAAACGTTCATTCCATACAGTACCTAAAAGCCCTCAAACACCCTGTGGGAAGTAGAAGACTCCCAGCTTCCATCACGACTCAGACATTAATAAGTGAAAAGACTCGGCAGTTATCCAGGTATGAGAATCAAGAACAGAGAGTAAAGAATGTGCTGTAGCAACTTTTATTCTCAGAACGAATGACTTAGTAAGATTAACGGCAGCCGCCCCGCTCCTTCAGGAAGCCACACAGCGCCGCATTCCACAGAAAGAGTGACAAGTCCCACTAAGCAGACAGACACGAAGACACGGGTCAGTTGGAGTGAGTTTATTAGAAGTTAGAAAGACACAAATACACAAATCACTGACCGCTTGAGGATTAGTGGAGAAGAGCAAATTTGCCAAAATTTCACAGAGACTACACAGCAAATGCTACTTGAGCGAGATCCTAAGGGGAGAGCCCGGGGCCCGGGGGGCCTTGCCAGGTCTCGGAGTGCGACAGGAGCAGCACATGCCCTACTCTTACAGCCTAGCTAGTGTCCACGGTCACGGTCATGCCACTGCACCAACACCTGCAGGTACTTCTAACTACCTTTTATCAAAGTGACAGCTAATCGCTCTTAATTTTTAAACTCACGTATCACACGGTAAATGGTTTTATTAACACAGTTTATATTACTAAGTACATATCTGGCAAAGCTACATGTATACAGAGATAAGGAACCCCCCAAAAGGACAGCAGCACCGAGAGGAACGGCCAGTCACAGAGAGGTGGGGCTCTGACAAGAGTCCTAGGGGTTGCTACACACAGCAGTCAGCACTGGAGAGGGAGGAAAGCCGGAGGAGCCGCCCGTCATGCAGGAGACAGTGTGAGCGTCACAGAGGGCAGCTAGGCCTGTCAGACAGAAACGGAGAGAGAGCCCAGTGAAACCCTGCGAGCAGAGAGCCAGCCCCCGCGAGCGCAGCGCGCCTCACAGTATTTCTAGGTCACGAATCTTAGCAGTGCGTTGAATCGCTTCAATATTTGGGATTACCTTCTGCTGCCTCGATCAGCCCGGGACAGGGACACCGGGCCGCACGTTATCGGTTACATTATCGGGCTAGTTACTCCTGCCATCAAAATAAAATTCCAGTTTCAGAGCACGGATTAGCACTGTGCTAGAAATCTCCGTGATACTTACTGTAACGAGGTTTTCCAGCAACTGTACGTAAAGGAGATCCCACAATGAAAAACATCAACAGTCACCGGAAAAAAGGCTACACACGGGAAGAGCACGTTCATTATCTTTAACTTCATCAGAAACCCTCTGCGTCCCTAAACTATTAAGTTCTCTCTGAAATCAGGGAGGACTTTCTCTTAAAAGCACTGTTTAGACATTTCAGAAACTCTTCAAGAAACCACGGACTTTAAGTCTTGAGCACATTTTACACGCGCAGTCGGTAATCCAAAATAAAATTAACTACAGAAAATGGGATTCCACAGGCAGCAACGCATCCTGGGTCTCAGCAGACTGGAACCCCAACAGTCTCGTACCGAAGCCCCAGACAGCGGGGACCTGGGCCCCTGCCCGCTCTGACTCACCATGGGACGCTGAGCAAGTCATTTAACCAGCCCGAGCTTCATTTTTCTCATCTTTAAAATGGAAAAATAAAATTTGTTACCAACTCCCCGCGACTGCTGGGAGGACAAGAAAACATAAGTTCTTGCTCTTTCAGAAAAAGGACATTAAAATGTTAATTCCACAAACCGTACAGCTGCTGTTCATCCCCAAATCCATCGCCACAGCTACAGCCCAGCGGTGTGGTTTGCAGCTCCCGCACCAGACACCGCACCAGCCACCGGGGCAGGGCGTCACGGTAAGCACCCCCCCACGCCACCCCCGGGGCAGGGCACTGGAGCAGGCTGCCCTCCCCTCCCACCCCCCACCCCAGTGGGCTTCTATTCAGGGAGCCTGAGGGTCGGGAGGTCTCCTGCACCCTAACTCTTCCAGAACCAGTCTACTACTTATCACTGCCCTGAAAGAGTATTTACATCAGAAAAGCGGGTTTCTGAACAGAAACGTGGAGTGTATGGGCTGAGAAACCTACACCAGTAGTTATTAACTACAGATTTCAGGTGACTTGCTGTTTTTTGTTACATTCCAGTTGGGTTCCTAACATAACTTTTAAAAATAAAAAACCTCCTTCTAATTAAAAGCATGACTGCCCCGTTCCTCAGTGATCTCGGGGAGCCCGGGGGTGCTGAAAGCTCTCACGAGCACCACCACGTGGGGTGGGGTGGGCTCCTCCTGAAGGAGCCTGGAGGGCAGTGGCAGCCCGAAACGGGACAGATTGGAGAAGACGGATTTGGGGACCCCGGGACCTCGGCCACGGTCTCCTGGGGCCCTCATGGGACGGCTGCAGACAGTTCCTTAGTCACAGGGCAGCCCAGGGACCCCCATGTGTCTGAGGGAACGCAGCCCTCAGTGAACACGCAGCCATGTGGACAGAGGGTACAGGGAATCAACGTATCAGGAAGGATTCCTCTGCACAAAGCATCTGCATTTTTAGCAGGACCATAAAAGAACTCAGACACCATCCTGACAATGCTTTTCAGACCTGTATACTTTATACAAAAATAAGTTTGAGGAAGTTACACTTTTCAAGCACTTTAATCACAATCTTTTTGGTACATACCTAGCAGAACAGAATGGGACTTCACTAAGAATTTGGTCCAAAAATTTCATATAAATTGTCACAATGTGTCCAGTAACCTTACTTTTTTCTTGTATTTTAATAGTATAGAATTGAGTCCTGTGCTGAGCCAGACCCTCAGTGTCTGCAGGGAGCAACCGTGACCAGGTGTGCCGAACCTCTGCCCACACTGCCCTCTGTATCACACGTTACCCTGAGTGCGGAGGACGAGGAGACCAGCCTCCTGTAAGTGGCTCTGGTCACGGCACCGGACAGCCGGGCCCACGCCTGCCACCCTCCCTGCTGGGCGAGCACTTGCCCCACAGAGCAACGTGGTGCTTTTTATTAAGGTGGCAGTTTTTAAATTTTTTAAAGAGCACTACAACTCGTTTTCAAAAACTTAAAAAAAAACTCTAACGCAAACGCCAATACAAAATGAAATCTAGGTGGCATTTTCTCATTATAAATGTAAAACAGGTTCTTAGGTTGATAAAATAAGCCAGGAAAACACTGAAGCCACCGGCGGAAAGCCACGATCTGTGATATGAAATTAGAGGCAGGCCCAGCCCTGATGCCCACCTCAACTCCCAGTTTGTTTCTAGTGCATCTGGGCTGCGTAGCGCCGGAAACACCTGCTGCACACAGCTGCGTGCCTGCAGGGGCCACACTTCTCACACCTGGGCCTCGTCGTCTCAGGGAACTCTGCACTCACAGAGGGCACGACACACTTACTGTCACACCCGGACAAAGATTAACTTGGGGGCTGTAGTCTATTAGCATCTCACTTTAAGGTGACACTTAAAACGGGCTCCTCTGGCTGCACAAAACTACACCTCAATCAGGTTGACTCATAAAAGAAAAAAAAAAAAAAAACA
>NW_027532162.1:930781-962594 GCF_008692635.1 Crocuta crocuta
AAAAAAAAAAAAAAAAAAAAATGCACATGTGGGGAGCCTGGGTGGCTCAGTCAGTTGAGCGTCCGACTTCGACACGGGTTATGATCTCACAGTTCATGGGTTCGAGCCCCGGGCTGGGCTCTGTGCTGACATCTAGCTCAGAGCCTAGAGCCTGTCTTCGGATTCTGTGTCTCCCTCTCTCTCTGACCCTCCCCTGCTCATGCTGTCTCTATCTCCCTCTCAAAAATAAATATAACATTAAAAAATTTTTAATAAAAAAATGCACATGTGCACACTGCCTTTACTAGGTCTCTTCTTAAAGCCTAAGAGTATGCTTTGAAAATGAAAATAACAACCCTATGTCGGAAGAACTCAGCACCACCTTCTCAGAAACGGAGAGCCGTGGCCTTCCCTCGAAGGTGAGGGCGGGCTGAGTGTGAGCAGGGGCCACGGGGCCCAGTGCTGGGCACACCAGCCACGCGGCTCCCTGCCTGCTAACCTGGGCACTTCATCAGTCACCACTGCTTAAGTGGAGACTCTGCTTGAAGAAAGGGATCCTTCTGCTGTTCAAAGCGAGTTTAGGATCGACTTAAGATATGGAATCTAGATTCTTTCAGCCAATGGACTCCACAGCCAATCGATGAGCCCTGTGATGGATCCTGTCAAATATGCAGAGCTCCTGGTGCCTAAAAGTCAAGTAAAAAGGTGTCCACAGTCCAATGTGTGAGCATCCTAAGTGAGAGCATGTCCAAAGTGACAGGGAAACGGGAAATGGGAGGAGAGGCGAGCGTGCACTCAAAGGAGTGACTGCTCTGCCCACCGCACTGCGGCTCTGCAGCCGGCCCAACGGGCAGCTGCCTACCAGCCCTCTGCTCTGGGCGGAAAGCGGCTCTCCCTTATCCCGGAGTCTCAGCCTTGAAGAGGTCACAGAACTCCACATTGTCAATAATTTTATGACAAGACTTCACAGGAAGATTGACCTAGAAATACTGTCTCAAGAAAAAGCTCCTCTACAACTTCATTCAAGAGTATCAACTCTGCACCCTGGCTTCTAAAGGGCAGAGAAGGGACATGGCCCTCCACACAGGCATGCAGGACGCCCCGAGCCACGGGGAGAGTACAGTACACAGTGTGGCCAGATGTGAGCAAGAGGAGGGCCTGCGCCATCATGGTTTTTGTTCAGACTACACCCTGACGGGGGGATGGTCACAGCAGATGCTGATTGGTTGTCTTGGCACAGAAAAACCAAAGCAAGGCAGCCACCAGACAGAGACGGTCATAAAGACGTTCTCCCTGAAACTGCACCACTAACATTACATACGAAGTGTCTATTAGAATGCTAATCCTTACCAAACCTCTACAGCTATAGGAAAATCCCAAATAAATACACGCAAAAAGATGGGAGTGTAGGAAACCCTAAAACTATATTTGGCAAAACATTTGTACCATTACAACTAGTCAAACTGCACTACTACAACTTCCAAAAAAAAAAAAAAAATCAATAGTGCACCTGGATGTGTTGAAGCTAATCCTGCATTCAATCCTCTCCGATAAAATCCTGCATTCAATCCTCTCCGATAAAAGCAAAATCCCACAAATAGCAGCTCAATATACAAAAATATTACCCACGTGTGACCAAAATACACTAGGAAAAAATGTTCAGAAGGCCACACGCTCTTTGACAACCACTGGGTAAACAGCAGTGGTAAGAATGTCCACCGAGGCAAAGTCATGAAAGCCAGAGGTAGAGCCTGGAGGGATGGGTTCCAAACACAGGCACAAGTTCTGGATCCGAAAACCTCTGGCAGATGACTCTGACGAGGGAGCCCCCCCACCTGTTCTTTCCTAGAGACACGTTTGGTGTGAAACATCACCTCCCTTTAAGGAATCTCAATCACTTCTAACAAAATCGACAGCAGCCTGGTCAGTGAAATTAGGAGCGCTGGAGTTAGCGAGGAAAATGGGTTAAGTTAACAAAGCGAGTTAGTTATCTGCCACACTAATCCTAATATTAAAATAAAATCAGGTTATGGATTATGCTTTAAATAACCAGGACACTCAATCAGCATTTAAGTGCTCAAAGTTAAGCCAAACAGCTTTCATGGGTTCCTCCAGAGAAGAAAATTACCACTTCAAACAAGTAACAGACTTCATCATTAGCAGAAGATAAGAACTTACAAAAATCTTAATTTTGTACATAATTTGAGACCAGGAGGGGATCTGGCACGTAAGACAGGAGGAAAGTGCTGGCAGGCACCCCTGGAGGACACTGGCCCAGGCCGCAGCCAGGGGACCCGGGGACAGAGTGCCTGGCCGAGCACGCCGGCGGCTGTGTACTGTACTTACCCCGTTCCACTCTACGCTCATACTCACTTCCTCCCCTCCGTCAGGGCCGCTCTCGTACTTGACCACGTCCACATTCAGGCTCTCCCGGCTTCTCCGCTTCTCCATGTTCTCAGGGTCATTCAGCACTTCGGCTACTCTCTGTTTGTGAACATTGTCAAGACCCTGTGAGCCAGGCAAGGGGGAAAGGGTTTGACCCATTAGAACTTAAGTTTCATTAAGGATTTCTAAGAGAGTTATGTTTCACTGAGGAAAACAAAAACAAACACAGCCCGTAAACACTGGAAAGGAAAACTCAGAGCAGGGATTCTCAGGAATGTACACTTAGACTCAGGCATTCCCCCCGTTGAATTTTACCTTGAATTTTAAAAGACAACAAACGATGGGCTCCAGCAAGTGAACTGCACACTCGAGATACTTACAAGGAAACAAACTGACCTATACAAACCTGAAACGCCCTCCCCAAGAAAGGACCTGTGGGTGGGCAGCTGGGACAGACGTGCCCAAGAGCAAGGACATGTTCAAGATAGAACCCAGGGGGCAGGCACACCCTCTAAACCTCTCTGCTTTCAAAGTCTCGTCGGAAGGAGCTGGAATGATGCCCAGACGGCCTCGGTGCCAGGGTAAGAGGGCGGCAGCAAGCTGTCACTTCGCTTCGCTGCATCAGGGACCTCGCTCACTCAACATGGTGCAGACTGTCTCCGGGTGTGTTTTGGTTCTAACAATCCGTATTCTAAATGGGATTCAACCCTAACAGCTCGTGCAAATAACTACGCTTGTGCGGACTCCCACAAGGTTTTCCTCAAAAGGTACAAACCTCAAACAGATGAGGTACTAACGTGACTTCACGGTAAAGCGGACTGTGCCCCCTCCCCAGCAGGAGGAGAGCTTTCTGGGTAAAGCACTGACAATCCTCTTCCTTAAGCTTCTACAACTGCTGGTCCCCAGACTCGGCTCCTCTAATAAACATCCTCCTGGCAACTTTAAAACAAAGCCTGGATCACTGGCATGAGCCTTGATGACAGGTCACAGAAGTCTAGAGCTGGGACGAGCATCAAGGCTGTGGAAGCCACCTTCCATCCATCCCCAGGGGTGGTAGACGCGGGCACTGTGCCTGAATGCCATGCAGCCCACACAGCCAGACCCCCACAAAGGGGTCCCCACACCCCCAGGCGCTCTCCCCTGCCCACACCAAGCGCGCAAGCAGCCCTTCAGAGTCAGAAGACCCAGGAAGGATGGTGGGACGTAAGAAAGGGGCTCCTCCAGGAGCACCGGCTGGGAGACATCATTGGTACCAACTCTGCCTGGGTTTCTCTCCTCACTCCGCACAGACTTTGTTCAGAAAAAGAATTCTAAGGTAAACACGGGTCATTTTAATCCCTGACAAAAGTGGCGATAAACCAGCAAGCACATAGTTGCCTACACACGTTCCATTCAGGACGGGGAAACTCACACCTGCCTCTCCAGTCCTAAACGGAGAAGACAAAACCAAACCTACCATCTTTACATACGTTTTTATATATTCACACACACACACATGCTCACACACAGGGGAACGCAAAAGCGCACGCACACACAAGGTTAACGTACTCATCACTCTGACAGCCACTCATTACAGGGCAACAAGGGCGCCCCTCCCCGTATTTCCTCACACGTGTTTCACATGACTAAACGCCTCAAAAGATGAAGGAAAACAGTCTTATATTCCGATGTCCACCTTCCTGAGGAGCCACCAAGCTGCCGCCCACTGCAGCCCCTCACATCCCCACCAGCCATGCACAGGGGCTCCAACTTGTACATCTTTCCCTCAACACCTGTTGTTGTGTGTTGCACCTGAGCCATCCCCAGGGGGTGAAGCAGGGTGGCGGCTGCCGAAGGGGAGCACTTTTGCTCGCCTGCACCTGTGAGCAGAACTGTCTGCTCAGCTCCTCTGCTCATTCTTTAACTAGAAGATCCCTCTGTCTCGTTATATTCTAGACACTAGAGCATCATCAGATGTGATCTTCAAACGCTCCACCCATCCCGTGGTGTCTTCACTATCCGGAGAGTGACCTCGAATGCACACACATTTCTAATTCCAGTAAATGTAACCAATCGAGTTTTTCTTTTGCTGCTTGTGGTTTTAGTGTCATAGTTATGATCTTTTTTTTTTTTTTTTTTAAGGTAGGCTTCACACCCAGCAAGGAGCCCAATGCGAGGCTTCAACTCCAGATCCTGAGACTAACACCTGAACTGAGGATCAGGAGTTTAGAGACCTAACCAACTGAGCTACCCAGGCATCCCTATAGTTATGACCTTTTAAATAACGCAGTTTTATTTGTACAAACTAAAATATTAATGTTTTCTATTTCTAAGTCAAGCTTTTGGTCAGTCATATCAAAAAAGACTCATTCGGGGCGCCTGGGTGGCTCAGTTGGTTAAGCAACTGACTTCGACTCAGGTCATGATCTCACAGTTTGTGGGTTCGAGCCCCGCACTGGGCTCTGTGCTGACAGCTAAGAGGCTGGAGCCTGCTTTGGATTCTGTGTCTCCCTTTCTCTCTGACCCTCCCCAACTTGTTCTCTCTCTCTTTAAAAAATAAACATAAAAAAAAAAAATTTAAAAAAAAGTTTTTTTAAATAAAAGACTCATTCATTCCATTCAATTAAAGCTCTAACAGGTGAGTTAAAAATGGAAGGAAGGGCACGGACCTGTTTACGGGACCTCATGGCTGCTTCCTCCAATGTCTCAGCAGCTTCGAATTTGCCTTGACGTCTGTAAAGTGCCCCGAGGTTTTTCAAAGTAGTTGTAACGGTTGGACTGTAAGAAAGCCCAGGATACACAGAATATTAAATACAAGTTTGAGAACTACTGTCAACAATACATAATCTAAAGGACTAACAGACTTAGGTTTGTGAGAAATACTTAAATTTCTACGGTATTTTCTTAAGCTGCAAAATTCTAAAACAGTTCTTTTTCGGTCCACGTGGCCTGCCAGTGCCGCATGGCGCGGCTAGGCCAGCCCCGACACCCCGCAGGCTCTGTGCAGGGCCGGGACACCCCCGCGCTGAGCCCTGAGGCGGCACTGGGCCCACCGGCTCTTTCCAGGCTGCGGCCGCCGGTGCAGTCCCCTGCCCCTGTCAACAGACACGTCTAGTGCCACGTCTAGTGACCACCGCGCCTCCCCTGGAAGTGGAGCCTGCTCTGTGCCGGGCAGTGAAGAGGACAAGGTACTTGTAACGTTGCAGTTCACTGGCTCCCTGCTCTCCGCACGGAGGGAGACGGAAGGAACACGCAGGACCGGAGCCAGAGTGCGGCGTGTGTGACGGCAGGAGAGACGCACTCCTCACCAGTCTTACTAAGAAACCAGAAAAAAGCCTAGTTCCTTTTAGCATATGCAGGTACTGCAAGAGACTGTTTTCTTACTAATGACAGGCACCTACGGTACCGAACAAAGAACAGCGCCCGGGGGCCTCAGGAGGTTAAGCATCCACACTTGATTGCAACTCAGGTATGATCTCACGGTTACGGAGTTCGAGCCACACATCGGGCTCTGTGATGACAACATGGAGCCTCCTCGGGATTCTCTCTCTCTCTCTCTGGCCCCCTCCCTCCTGCACATGCTCGCTCTCTCTAAATAAATGAACATTTAAAAAACAAAATTACAGGTTTTGGGGCTGGAGTTTGGGAACAGTAGGGGACACTGCAAGCACACCACCTTCCGGAACATTTCGTGTTGGGTCACTTACAAGCTGCCCTAACCACCAGCACCTTCCAAGGCGACTCTGTTCTTTTAGGTAAAAAGACCTACCTATCAACTTTGCAGGCTTTGTACCAGCCGCCATATTCTCCAAAAGATGTTCCGTCCTTTTGCTTTCCCTAAATTATAACAAATGAATAATTATTTTTTAAAGCAGTATATTCAATTTGGAAACTCTCTCAGAACAGTGTATTCTTACTTTGCATTCTTCTCTTTCTTCAGCGTGCATCCAAATGGGTTTATTTTCATCTAGGGGAGAAAACAGAGCACACCATGACACTGAGGCCGGGGCGGGGAGGGCCAGGTTGCGGTGACTGCAGAAGCTGCAGAAGCAAATGCACCCGCACAGGCGGGCGGCTGTCAAATGAAATCTGACGAATGCTGACGCTCCTACAGTGAGACTCTAGTGCTAGAATCTTCACATAACACTGTGAGTACTTAGAATCTGAGAAAGCTAGCGTTAACCAAAGTCTAAGAAAAAGGAGTAAGATGCTGGAGGCAAAACTGGGAAAAGATGCAAAATATTCTCTTACGGTCTTAACTTCTCAGAACCTAAACCATGCTGCTCCATCCAGCACTTCTAGACAATGAGCATGCCCACACCATGGAGGGTAAGCAGTCTCAAAAGTGACACTTATGAAAATACTTTTCACATGAAAAATGTTTAAGGTACAAGTCTGAAGGTAAACGAGTAGTATACGTGAGTACATGTAAAGCATGGTTTTAACTGTGTAAATCGATTGACACGGAAAGAAGGAAAACACTGGAAATCATGGGTGACCTTCACCTTCCGTGTCTGTATGCAGGACACTTTCAAGGACCGGCTTCAGGCTCCAGAGGAAGAAACCTATGCTCACACCAGGTCGGCCGCTCACTAACCATCTAACCTTGGCCAAGTCACTGAGTCTATAGCATCCTCACTCCTAAAATGGGTTAAGGTTTGACCCACTTCGCAGGAGTTAAACGCGATTACACACTGAGACCGCCTGACAGAATTATGATTATTACTTGGGATGTCACAGGAGACTGTGGCTTTAAGAGTGAAGGGCCCGCGAAGGCAGCACTGCTGGCACTGCGTAGCCACGTCTAACTGCACTAATTCTAGCGCGAGAGTAGCCGGGTGGGTACACAGCAGCTAACAGTGCAGGACCCCCGAGCGACACAACAGGTCACGTGTCAGTGTGTGCACTATAAGCAGGAGGCCCTGTGAGACTGGAGGTCACACATCGATGGCCACAAGACACACGTGCATCTTACCTTCAAAAAAATGTCTTCTGTCCTACGTTTTAACATTTGCATAGAAGGCAAATCCAAATACAGGAAAACCACTTTTAACTAGAATCCAATTAACTGGACTTTGTGCTACTATTTTTAGCAAAAAGCCAGCTAATTGCAAGAAAACAAATATTCCCCAAGAATGGAATTTTTCAAAAGCAGCATCAAGGAAATAACCCGAAATCAGTCCAAACGGCCTGTGCAGTTAGGCGAGGATGTGGAAGCCCCTGGGAACGGAACAACTCCGGGGAGGTGGGTGCTGTCCCGTCCTGTCCTGACTGCAAACAGAACCTGTGCTCAACATGGAGAGTCTGGGGCGTTCCTAGATTCTCAACCGCTCCAGTTACTAACGGAGGGGAAAAATACTAATACACCTGAAAGACGTTTCAAGAGTGGATTCTAGAAGCTCTCTATAAAAGAAAATATTTACTGGGGCACCTGGGTGGCTCAGTTAGTTCAGCATCTAACTTTGGCTCAGGTCACAATCACAGTTCGTGAGTTTAAGTCGTGCATTGGTCTCTGCTGTCCCCACACAGCCTGCTTCAGATCCTCTGACCACGTCTTTCTGCTCCTCCCCCGCAAAATAAATAAATAAGTAAAAAATAAAGGATAAAGTAAACATTTGTTAAGCAAAACCTTTCCCTATACGTTCTGAGATTTCCTGCACACCAGTAACAACTGTCCTCATTCCACATGCTTTATGCAACACCTGATGCTGGGGAAACGCTTACGTAACACCCGAACACAAATGCTATTTCACTGAGCAACTGAATCCTGCAAAATATTTGTTCCAAAACTGTGTATTAAATACCTAGAACACTTTAAGCAATATGGAGACAGGCCTTGGCTCTTTAAGACAGCCTCATAACCCAGCAGGCCTGGGGTGGGGTCGACGGCCTGCGCTTCTGACAGGTCCCGGGCGGTGCTGAGGCCACTGGTCCCTGCTGGCACACTGAGAACCAGGATGACAGGACAATCCCAGAACCCTTGATGCCTCCAGAGAGGTTGGCTGGGTTAATGCTCTGAACTGTGCGTGAAGCAAGACTGGACTCTCGCGAGGGCAACGAGGCAAGACGTGGGGCAGGGGGCTCATCACCCCTCACCACAAGACGCACGACCCCACTGAGAGTAACTGGTGCAGTAACTGGTGACGCCAGGGCAAGTATGCAGGCATCCCCCACATCCACTGGACGGTAGATGAACGGATGAGCCTATGGCCACTCAGACCATGCCACGTCCTCTCCTCTCAGCGCTACCTGCAAAATCACTTCTAAAAGCCAAATTACATTCTCTATTGAAAATGTGATGACGATTTGGGTATTACCAAGCTGCTGCAGGAAATCACTCTTCCTGCATCCTACAACCGTGTCTGTACAGAAGCACTGGTATAGTTCTTACCATCCACAGAACCGAACTCCCTTTCATGTGCACGAGTGAGAATCTCTTTGTACAGGGTTTCTGCTTGCTTGAATTTTCCTTGCTTCAGATAGCAGGAGGCCTTAAAATAAAATAAAGTACTTAGACTTCTTCATATATAAATGAAACATACACTCATACCTACAGGTTAAATTACAAAAGAAACTTCAAAATTTTAAAAAAAGGAATTCTGGCTTTATCTATAGAGTGTGCCTCTATCAACATACCAGGTTATTTTTCGTTTTGGCCACATTGGGGTCATCAGGCCCCAGTTTTGTTTGGTAGATCTCGAGGGCTCTTTGATAATAATATTCCACTTCTTCATACTTGCCCTGATTCTGGCACAGTAAGGCCAAGTTATTCAACTGTTTAGCAACATCAGGGTGATCCTTTCCCAAAACCTGGAACAAAATATAGTGTATTAGAAACACTGATTTGTTTGTTTCACTACCATCCAATCCATTCTCCACCTACGAGAAAGATCCTTCTAAACAGAAATGGGACTGTGCCTAGCCTCCAGACTTAACACCCGGCCTCCCCGTGCCATGTAATAATAAAAATAACTTCACCAGAACTCTCATTCTTGGGGGGTGGGAAGGAACTGTACATGCTTTAAACTTCTTCACTTCTTGGACTAAGCCCCCGGGAGCTGGCGATGGTGGACTAGGCACAGTCTACAGATCAGGACGCTGTTGTAAAGGTTACGTTAGCATGGCTGCCAAGTTCTGGAAGAGCCCTATCTGACTCTAGCTGCTGCACAAGACGCATCCTGACATGTACAAGCAGCCTTCAAAGGGAATTTCCAGCTCTTCCACGCAGCCTACATATCCCTCACACTAAGCCTCTGTGGTCACCAGAGCCACTTGCCCTCACACTTCAAACTCCCCCTGCAGAGCCTTCCAAATTCTCATCCCAGATGCCTCATGTCCTTCTCCCAGTTCCCCCACCACACCCCCTAACTGATCAACCCCGGGTCCCCGCAGAACCTCTGAGAGGACACTTCCCTACATCCAACTGAAGGAAGCCCCGGCCCGGCCCCACCCTGGTAACTCACAAACATCCTGGTTTCTTTCTTTGCAAGAATCACTACCTAAAACTATCTTCTTGACCTATGAAGTCCACTGCCCATTATAACCAGGAGTGCCAATGCTACGTCTCCTTCACCAGCGTAAACGTCAGCATTCAGAAAGGTGCTGACACACAGGCAAATAAATATTAAACTATTTCCTCAGGACCTTGAACAAGCGATTCATTCTCTGAACCTTGTGCCTCCCCAAGGAAGCATGCTACCCCTCCGTCTCTGCACTCCCCTGCTCTCCCTGCCTGTGAACCTTGTTTAAAACTCAGTACAAATGCTGACTACTTGAGGGCAGCCATTCCCAGTGCACCACCCTCCTGGGACTTTGGGGGGGGGGCCCCTGCTCTGCACACTCCCAGAACTCTATCCTGGAAGCCAAGCACACTTATGCCCCCCGGGAAGGAGAGCTTTCTCTCATTTGTAAATCACCAGCTCTAACCAAGCAGGGCCCCCAAGTACTCAACACACACTGCTAAATCAGTGAAGGAATCTGGCAGACCACTGTATGGAGTTCATAATCCTTAATTTGATACTTATGTGCTCTCCTTGACTTTAACCCTAGTCCACTCAAAATCTATTTATTGCATAAACATCATGCAGACGGGAGCAGGAAAGAAGTTGTCCTGCATAATTTGATGATGAGCCCTTTTTATTTCCCCTTTCCCAATTTCTTGTCATATGGCTAAAATTAAATGACCTTGCAATATCGCTGGTAAATAATCACAAAAAACACCAAATTAAAATACCACCCTTGGTCATTCATGGCATGGACCGGACACCCAAGCCTCCCTAACTGCTGACATTAACAAGCTACATTTTTTCCAATACCTAATTATTATAAACTGTAGCTCCTGATAGAATTACTATCCATGATGCTGACATCATCTACAGTTCTGAGTTACACTTTACTTCTGAAAATAATTTCATTTCTTAAGCTTTGCAAGCCTAGCTGGCGACTTTATTTTTAAACTCCAATGTGTTTCTTCTCGACAGGTACACACCCCACTGTGGAATGATATGCCCCCAGGCTTTCCACGGCCAGTCCTTAGAAGCTGTTCCTTCTGCACGCACTTCAGGCCCATCAGGCAGGGCGGGCATACATGATCACCCACTCCTCGTAAACATGGGTCTGAATGGGCCAAGCGGCTGTGCTTTGCAGGCTGTCCACCTCATCCCTTATCCAAGGAGTTTTATTCAGGAAATGTTTAGTCACCACATACCACAGGGATCATCTCTCAAAACTTAAAACCTGAAATGCTTCAAAGGCACAGAACACCGCATCTCAACACAAGGAGCACTGTTCCTTGGTCCGCACCTTTTCTCTGATCTCCAGGGCTCTTTTACACAGCGGCTCGGCCTCTTTGTACTTCCCTCTCTTGCCGTACAGCACTGCAAGGTTATTCAGAGTGGCCGCCACCTACCAACACAGAAGGAACATGAAGGAGTGGTAGAGGACCCACGGACAGGACTTCCGATCTCACCGTCCACCGATGCCCAGGGGGCACAGTGAAGTGCTCTTCGGTGAAGAAAGGAATGGCAGCAATTCACTAGATACAGATTCTGCAAAGTGAGTGCGGAATGTAAAAATTCAACAATCAACATCATCAGCGTGGTCCTGATTTGTCTTTTTTTAAATTTCACTGGAAGCCACAAGGCCAACCCAACCAACCCAAACACAGAGGTGTGCAAATCTGACCAGATTTTAAGAAAAAGACAATATAAATTCTTCAGAAAAAAAATTATCAAAGTACATGCAATTTGATTGAAGATAAAAAAAACAGCACGTGATCCATTTGAGATGGCGATGCTGAACAGTGTGCGCAAGCGCATGTAAATAAGTATCAGAGTCCCCGGGACTGAAGCTGGTCCCTGGTGTCACATAAGTGAAGATGCCTACCTGTTCCATCAAGTGAAAAGGCAGCTCTTAAGCCTTCCCTGTTGAGTTTAATATTAAAATGAGTTGGGTAAAAAAAATATTAGGGAAAGTAAAATATAAAAAGAATGAAAGAACCAGATATACAAACCGCTGGATGATCTTTGCCCAAAGTTTTCTCACGGATGGCCAAGGCATCGTTCAGTAGATTTGCGGCATCTTTGTATTTATTCTGGTCTCTAAATTAAAAGACATACGTTAAGTATTTTGGATGTAGCTTATTACATCCTTTTAAAACGTAATTTTGAAACTACAGAAATAAAAGTTTCAACTATTTAAAAACTAAAAAGTCAACTAATAAAAACACCTCTAGTGTATACAAAAAAGATTCCACCAACTAATGTGAACTTGGAATCCAGGCCTGATCACCTTCTGAAGCTGGCCCTCCACTGCAGATCACCCGGACAACGCCAGCCCCACACAACTAGCTGCTCCACACAGAACAAGTGAGCCAGTCCAGAAAGTGGGCATAGCTTCACCTGCTTTCAGAACTGATGCCAGCATCTGAGCCGGGACTCTGCCGGTTAGCGGCTACAAGGCTTTGGGACATGAAGCCGCCTCCCACCATCCCCATCAGCCCATCTAGGAAGGAAGTGTATTATGTAACTCACAGAGTTGCTCTAGGAAGCTAAGGATATGCTATGTGCATAATGAAAAAGCTAGTGAAAAATAAATACAGTACATGATAGTGTCTTAATCAGGTACACAGCTTGCCACTGTTTGGTTGTAGTAAGAGGAATGAGGACATTTTTTGACTGTGGTAAGACAGATATGCCACCAGACCCAGCCTCTGCCCACCTTGGTTTATGTAACAAAGTGATTATAAAAGCTATTTGGTTTTGGGACTTAATGTTTCATGTTTCTTAACTATAAGAGCTGCCCAGCAAGGCGTGGCCCTACAGAAGCCCGTCTGCCCCACACACGTGGGAGGGGTTAAGGAGGCCCATGGAGCCTCTGAAGCACACTAATTCTGGCCAAGTATACTGAGATTTCTTTTTCTCCAGTCATCGTACTACACATTATAAACTGGCTCAAACTTCTTGTAAAAATCGGCAAGCATGACAGTTTCAAAACCTACTAGGAACAGTTATAATGAGTAACAACCACAACAAGGTGTACTGAGCACCCTTCTAAATGCCGTAACCAGTCAGGGACTATAAACCTGGCCAAAGTGAGGTCACACGAAGAATCACCACACCAGTTCTCAAGCGTGGCCCCAAACCAAGGTCAAGGGACCTCGGCTGGAATGCTGACTCCCAGCCAGCCTCCCTGAACAAGCCCACCAGAAATGCAAACTCAACATGAAACAAAAGTACACCACCGCACACACGAAAATCCTAACAGAAAAACAGGCAAGACAACAGAACATCCACAGAAAGACACAAGTGACTAAAAATGTAACATCAAAGAGCTGCTGCAGAAGCTCTCCACTAAGGCAATGGAAGAGGCCCCCAGCGCTGCCCTAGGCTGGGGACAGCGCGGCCGACGCATAGACTGGATGCCACCTTCCCGATAAGCGGTTTCACAATATGTACCACATATCAACTGTTTAGGCTCTAACCCATTTTAGGAACTGATCCTAATAAAAATCCAGAATCTTAGACAAAACTTCTAAAGATATTTATCAGTATATTATGCTCTTCCCAAAAAGCTTAAAATTAAAATGAAATGTCTTTTAATACAAGAAAGGTGAAATGAGGTACAGCCCAGCAACAGCTGCCAATCTTGAATATAATGTGAATAGATAGGGCGCTACTAATTTTCTTTTTTAACTTTCGTCCGATACGAGTAAACTCTCAGCCACAGCATTAAGGGAAACACAAGCCTGCGGAGAGGCCGCGGAGGCCCCAGCACGCCACACAGTGACGAGGGTGTGACCACACACACCCATGTGCCACAACAAAGACCCAGCTGGGCTCTGTGTGTCTCCTATTTACCACATTTATAATAATAACAGCAAGCAATGGCCAGAAATATTCAAGTTGTTAGTGCAAAAAAAGTGGTGGAATGAAACTCAACATCATCTCTCAAGATTTTAAATGTAAATACCTATGGCTAAGGAATCCCTACAATATGAAACCGTTAAAATCTCCAATGAACCTAAATGTCCATCAACAGGAAAACTGTCAAAAAAGCGTCCGGCATGTCCAGAAGGCAGACTGTTGCGCTGGCCTCATGAAGATTAGGGGGCTAACAGAGGGCAGAGCTGCTGAGCTGCTGTTAAAGAGGGCTTCCTTTTTAGTGTTGTTTTGTTCTGTTTTGTTTTGTTGTTGTTGTTGTTTTTTAAAGAAACCGCTCGTCTCTATGGCTGGCTGGATTATTTTATTTCTCTTCTCTGAGCCCCTCTCCCCCTCCTTCCACACTGTCCCTGTCCTTGCTCAGATCCCCGTCCCCATCTCCACATCCCTAAGATCCTACATCCTACACAAGACCCCAGGCTCTGGCCACCACTGTGTCGCATGCACCATGCTAAAGTGTCTCTCGTGACACCCACGAGGGAGCCCCCGTCCCCACGGGCACCCTTCTGCACTGCCCACAGGGCACCCACGACCAGCCCACCTCCCACAACCGTTCTTCAGGCGCCACCCAGCTTTGCCACACCAGACTGAGGAGTCAGGTCCGAACACACTCAACACTGCTCACCACCTCCCCCCCCCANTCCCTCCCTAATCCTCTTCACTGGACGGACTTTCTGTCCCATGAATACTTCTGTGTCATTTTATTAACAAGAACCCAGTCTCCCTGCTTCCGTAATTACACATGGATGTAAACAGCCTGTTTTCTACACAAGAATATAAGCTCCTTTAGAGAAATGCTATTTGAGTATTTCACACCTGTTGGGCAACACCGAGTGTCACATGCGCCACAGCCCTTCCCTCGGACCTCTGAGTGGATACTGTAACTGCCTCCATTCAGACCCAAGAAAACTGGGGCTCAGAAAAGTTAAAAGCTCTGGACAACATCCTCGGTCTTGTGGCCATTAAGCAGAGATACACGCTGAGTTCTCCTGACTTAAATCCGGCGTTCTGGTTTCCCCAGAGGACAGGAATTACATACTCCTCTTTAGGGCCTCACAGGAACCAGCCTAAAATCCTACATATACTTGTGGGTCCAAAATGGTGAATGAGGACGATGAAGAAACACAGATCCTTCACTGCAGCCCACAGAACTGGAAGGGCCGCAGCACAGCACTCCTGCTGTGTGAGCACCTTCTCCCTCCTCAGGTCCCTACTCACCCGCCTCTGCTCTATTTCAGCTTAGTTCAGCTCAGAGACACGCACAAAGGGCTCCAACACGTCATGCCCTGTGCTGTAAAGGCTAACTCCTTCCTCACTTCCCTTCAATGCGTTCGCCACGGGCTCCCCTAAGGGAGGAAGTGTGCTGGAGTGATGGGAGAGGCAGGGACACGGACACAGGCTGGTCCCCAACGTTAAGGGACACTACTCTGGGAGAAGAGAGAACAAAGTGCGAACAGCCCCGACGCGGAGCACGGCACACAAGCACCAGAAGGGAGGCAGGGATTAAGGGATCTGGGGCCACAACGGGGGCAAAGGGCAAGGGGAATCCGAGATTCAGAATGAAGAGAGAGCGGACAGAGAGACAGGAAGGCTATTCTAGACAAAAGAAATCTGGTACAGAGCCTTGTCAAAACAATCAACAGCTGGGTTTGGCCTGGGCGAAGGGTGCGTGTGGGCTACGCTAGACGGGGCGGCCTGACCCGGGTTGTTTCGGGCAGCATCTGTTCTGCAGGGTGACGGCCGTAGAGCTTGCTAAGTATCTTGAATTTAAGCCCCTGGCTGTTTGAGAAGTGAACGGTAAAGCCGGCGAAGCAGCTTATTCAGGTTAATAGAAACATTTTAAAGGCAAGTTCACTAGAAACATGGTCTCCAGGTAAGACGGGAGGATGAAGCGAGAGCACTAGCCTGTACACCAGGGCCAGGATGTTGAGCATGGTGGCCACGTCGGGGTGGTCGTGGCCAGACGTCTTCTCCAGGTCTTCCAGGGCCTGCTTGCAGAGCGGCACGGCGACCTCGTAGCGTCCCTGGGAGGCGTACTGGATGACCAGGTTGTGCAGAGTGCGCAGGCGCGCCGGGATCTCGTAGCCGCCCTGCTGTGCCGCCGCCGCCGCGCTGCTGTGCTGCTGCTGGACTGCACGGACAGAGCTCCACTTCAGAGGCGCTGGGACCGACTACGCAGACAACACCCCCCCACACACACCCTTCGTGTCTAGCTCTGGCCCAGGGTAGCACTTGGGCCCCCACCCCCCACCCCCGCTACGGACACCCGCAGAGCACTCCCCAGGAAGGCTGCGTAACAGCAGTAACTTGTGAGGGGCGTGTGAAGCCCCCAAGGGAGCAGTCAGACTGCCCTCGGCAGCAAGCCAGTTTCACCTTTCCAACTCCGTACGAGTCCGCACGCCCCTACTTCACGCCCCTATTCCGTGGGGGGTGGAGTGGGTCTAACGTACTACTGTATCCCACCAAGAAACTCTCTGAAGTTCTTCTGGAAATACAATGCAATCCGAACACACACGTGCTCCCGTGAGGCAGGCCACTAACTGTGGCAATGACATCACAACAGGATAAACCACCTTCTGTTCTAGGCTGCCACTTAACCATTCCCCTTCGCCAACTTACTTCCTTGACCGGGCTCGTCGTCGTCATTTGGGAAAAGGTCATCCAAAGGTTCTTTGGTGGAATCAGTGTCTTTGTCCTCCTATAAAATTAACCCAGAACAACTTTAGTCTTGCAAGTACTATAAGCCCTGTACTAGAAATCGTTAGTATAAATTTCATTTTAACAAAAAATCTTAAAAAAGATAATCAGTTTTTAAAATCAAACATAGTGCAGGGCGCCTGGGTGGCTCAGTTCGTTAAGCGTCCGACTTCAGCTCAGGTCATGATCTCACAGTCTGTGGGTTCAAGCCCCGTGTCGGGCTCTGTGCTGACAGCTCAGAGCCTGGAGCCTGTTTTGGATTCTGTGTCTCCCTCTCTCTCTGACCCTCCCTTGCTCATGCTGTCTCTCAGAAATAAATAAAACATTAAAATAAATTTTTTTAATAATAAAATAAAATATAGTGCATACTGGGAAAGCCTAGACAAGATAGTGAATAATAAATCAACCTGAAGACTAAAAACAACACAAGATTATTTTAAGTTTCAAAAACATTTTATATTTGTTGTGTAAAATGTGCTGTCATCATGGAGATTTCACTTGTATAACCTTATGAAGTTATGTTTTAAACACTAGACATTTCTGAGAATACATGATTCAACTAAAATAATAAAATAAAATAAAATAAAATAAAATAAAAGATTATCCACAATTTGGCTTATCCATTACAGAGTAATAAAAAGCTTGCTGGACTAGAATTCAAACACTAAATGAAGGCAGGGAGGGGAGCTGCAGCAAAAGACTTCCTTAGATGATTCACTAATTCTAAAGAAATTCAAATAAAGCAGGCTAACTCTTACTTGAAATAAATTTTATTTGGAAACCAAATATGTAAAAACAGACTAAAATGGTCCATCTCTGAATGCCACAGACCTAGAGGGTTCCATCTCCCCTCCCTACTCACCACCTCACCACAGGACCCCTAAGAGCAGTCTGAAACCTGCCAGCTTTGAGTCTATGACTCAAGTGTCCCCACAGATCAGTGCAGGGGTCAAAACCAGAACTACACAATGGACAACACAGACAATAGCCTGACCAAGAGAGAAATCAGCACCACCCTGGGGCAGATGACATCACTTGCATCTGGAAGGGTTAATCTGATGAAAAGTACACAGAAGTCACCTAGGGAATATTCCTATCCGGGATGTGTGATCTAAATACACTCACAGAGAAACATCAGACAAACCCACACTAAGAACAATCTACGAAGTAACTGGCCTGTACTCTTCAAAGATGTCTATGTTACGAAAGGAAAAGAGATTTTTTTTTCTTTCTTTGAAGAGGACCTCTTTCAGGGGAGTCTGATTGGTTAACTTAGTCGGTTGAGCATCAAACTCTAGATTTCAGCTCAGGTCATGATCCCAGAATTCCTGGGATTGGGCCCCACACCAGGTTCTGCACTGACAGCAGGGAGCCTGCTTGGGATTCTGTCTCTGTCTCTGCCCCTCCCCTACTCACACACACCTGCATTCTCTCTCTCTTAAAATAAACACTTTAAAAAAAAAGAAAAAAAGGATCCATGTCAGATGAAAGATGACTAAGGAATCGTGACAGCTAAGTGGACCAGACCCCCCCCGCCCGGTGAAATAATGCTATGAAGGGCTCTGCTGAGACAATCATGATGGAGTACAGAGTAGACAAATACTGTGCCCATGTTCAAATGTGGACTTGACCTGGCTCTGGACTCCACAGGGGTATGTCCTCATGCTAGGGGGCCATGGCCAGCAGCAGGGGAGTGTGGATGACATGTGACACTTATTCTAACACGGGTCAGAACAGTCATGCGTGTAGACCCTGAACGAGAGGCAGAGCTAGCTCACTGTTGGCTCTCTTCTCCAAGCTACTTTTTCCAGAATAAAAAGTTCTAAAAGTCTCTGATTCTGTACAAGTTTACAACATTATCCGGTATTCTAGGTGAATCACTGGCTGGCTTCAGTATCTTTATTTATTCTCATTCCCACAACAGCATAGAGTAGTGTCTTTGAAATCAAAACATGGGGGCGCCTGGATGGCTGAGTTGGTTAAGTGTCCGACTTCGGCTCAGGTCATGATCTCGTGGTCTGAGAGTTCGAGCCCCACGTCAGGCTCTGTGCTGACAGCGTGGTCCCTGGAGCCTGCTTTGGATTCTGTGTCTCCCTCTCTCTGTCCATCCCCCATTTATACACTCTCTCTCTCAAAAATGAATAAATATTTTAAAAAATGTAATAATAACAAATCAAAATAAATCAAAACATTTAGTTACTCTGCAAGGGAGAAATACGGTAAGCCTAATAAAACACGGTGCTGTGGACTAATGTGCCCCCCCCCCCTCCCCGCCCACAATCACATACTGAAGCCCTAACCTTCAATATGATAGCACGTGGAGATGGGGCCTTTCACAGGTAATGTGGGTTAGATGAAGTCATGAGAATGGGGCCCGTGACAGGACTAATGTCCCTCTTTATAGGAAGAGGAAAAGACACTTGCTCGCTCGCTCTCTACCCATGCACAAAGGCAGGCCATGTGAGGACGCAACCAGGAAAAAGGCCCTTGCCAAGAGCTCAATTGTGCTGACACCCCAATCTTGGAATTGGGAGAAACGAGCCACATGGCCTATGGTATTCTATCACAGTGGCCCAAGTGCATGAAGACGGGCACCATGGTGACTGTGGTGACAGGAGGCGTGACATTAGGGGAAACGGAATAAAAGATACATGGGAATTTTTCAATTTTTCTATGAATCTAAAATTACTACCGGGCACCTGTGTGGCAATCGGTTAGGTATCTGGTTTTAGCTCAGGTCATGATCTCACAGTTTGTGGGTTCAAGCCCCACATCGGGATCTGTCTGCACTGACAGCTTAAAGCCTGGAGCCTGCTTTGTTTTTCTCTCTCTCTGTCCCTCCCTGCTTGTGCACATGTACTCTCTCAAAAGAAATATTTTAAAAAATAATAATCAATAGTAATACTGAAATTACTCCAAAATTTCTTTTAAAATTGTTTTTAAGTTAACTGAACAGATATAAATGGTGGACAAAAAATAATCAAGGCTGGGATGAACATCCACAGAGAATTGGGGCACCTGGCTGGCTCAGTTGGTTAAGCGTCCGACTTCAGCTCAGGTCATAATCTCACGGTTCGTGGGTTCAAGCCCCGCATCGGGCTCTTTGCTGACAGCTAGCTCAGAGCCTGGAGCCTGTTTTCCGATTCTGTATCTCCCTCTCTCTCTGACCCTCCACTGCTCATGCTGTCTCTCTCTCTCTCTCAGAAATAAAACATTAAAAAAAAAAAAAAAAAAAAAAAAGAACATCCACAGAGAATCAACAGAAAAGGAGAAAACCAAAATCCATGGGGAACTCTGACTTTCCAAGAACAAGGTAGGTAGGCAAGAAGGAAGCATGAGTGAGAAACAGGAGACCAGGCGGTGTCCTGGGAGCAGGGAGAAGAGAGTGTCAAAGGCCCACAGCACCACAGGCTGCAGACTCCGATTCCAGACCCTCCCCACCGCTGCACTGCGGACGACTGGGTGGGACGCACACTGACCTAAGAGAGTTCCCACAGCGCGTGAGCATGGAAGCCAGACTCTGTGGGTTAAAATGTTCCAGGGATCTCAAGCTGGGACAGACCTTGTCAGGTGCCTCTGTGCGTCTGCCTCACGTTTACAAGTATTTTTACATTTTCTGACCACTCTTCTAGAACACACACGAGGGCACCTGGGAGGCTCAGTCAGTTGAGCGACCAACTCTTGATTTCGGCTCAGGTCATGGTCTCAGAGTTCCTGAGGTCAAGCCCTGCATCAAGCTCTGCGCTGACAGCACGAATCCTGATTGGGATTCTCTCTTTCCTGTCTCTGCGCCTCCCCTGCTCGCGTACATGTGCTAGCTCTCTCTCAAAAATAAACTTAAAAGGGGCACCTGGTGGCTCAATTGGTTATCCATCTAACTTCAGCTCAGGTCATGATCTCAGTTTGTGGGTTCGAGCCCCACATCAGGCTCTGTGCTGAAAGCTCAGGGCCTGGAGCCTGCTTTGGATTCTGTGTCTCCCCTTCTCTCTGCCCCTCCTCTGCTCATGCTCTGTCTCTGTTTCTCAATAATAAATGTTTAAAAAAATATAAAAATAAGCTTTAAAAAAAGAAAAAGTAAAAGAACTTTAAGGCACACACATGAAAAGCACACGGCCAGGAGAACCTTCACACGCCCAGGGCCTAAGTCCCAAGATTAGAATCCTTGGTCTTACTAAACACAATCACTAACGGGGAGAGAAGAACACTGACAGCTTTACTAAAACAACCTACTAACTATAATATGATTAACTGTCAATACTGCATTCCTACTGAGCCACTTACGGATGGAGAGATGTCATCATCATATTTTTTTAACTGATTCATGAATTCCAGATGCTTCTTTTCTTCCTCCAGCTGAGCCACAGACTGCTCGCTCTTCTGTAATTTCTGCTGCGTGTTGGCCAGTTCATCCCGCAGCCACTGGTTCTCCTGGCACAGGCGCCGAACCTGTGCACGCAGCTTCTGCTTCTCCGACTCGACGGCATTCAGGTGATTGGACAAAGCCATCATAACCTGGCAGACAGGAGCAATGACAGCCCTGCAGGGCCCATGCCACACACCCCCACCCCCCACGCACGTGCCACGCTTGCAGCTCTCCTTACACTTGCAGGTGTGTGCTACCTGTGTGCAACTGCCGCTCACCTCCCTGCCCGCCCTCAGTCCCAGGCGCCCGGGGGCACGTGCTCAGAACACCTAATGGGGACTCTACGGTGTTCGGCTGTTTAGCGTGGCAAACAGACCGGCAATGGACACACAGTTACTCTTCTGACAGAACTATTTTTTTACTTTCTACCTACGTGGCTCCAACATTGAGAAGTTTCTCAGAGACCCTTTCCCACTGAGAGTGTGTGCACAAGCACGCATATGCATACTTGTCGCTCAGGGAGGGGCTGGTGATGGAGCCAGGGAAGGGCGGGCACGCAAATCTCTGAGGTTCCAAGGAAAGGGAGGAAATCTTTGTAGCCAGCCAGGCAGTCAGAATGCCCTCTGCATTCTTAAGCTTAGGCCCAGGCTACAAAATGTGGTGACAGCCCAGTGCTCTGCTCTGCCTGTGGTACACTGATCAATTTCAGGGACAGACCTGCCTGAGGCGTTAGCAAGCTCCTAGGAGTACCTGAGCAGGAGGAGCTGGGAAAAGCTGGCTCCAGTCTGTTCTCTCTGTACACCATGCAACTGCCCTTCCCTCTATTGTCCTAAGCTTCAAACCTAAACTCTAGAAAGTGGGGCTTTTTCCTCCTTTGTTCTTAACCCTAATACCTGTCAAACTAACATATTCATATCACTTTTCAACAACAGAATTTGCATATAACAGATTCACAATAACCAAACACAGTTAAAGTTCTGCAATCCGTCTTTCACGGAGTGGGAACGAGGAACCCTAGAACTGGGGTATGGACAGGGCTGTGGACACACGGTGTCCTCCACACGGACATGGGAAACAGGAACCTAGCAGCCCCACTTCTCCCTTCACTTGCTGCACGAGAGAAAAGCTAAGAAAGAAAGAAGCCAAATTTTAGCTCATGCAATTTTATCTGAAGTATGCTGGCACAGCCAACAGCTATCAGCGGTACAATTACCACCTAGATGCTCCCAAATTTTCACCTCTATGTCCAGCATGATAAAAACAAAGGTTTAATCAAAAACAAAGATCTAGGGGCACCTGGATGGCTCAGTCGGTTAAGTGTCTGGCACTGGCTCAGGTCATGATCTTATGTTTTGTGAGTTCAAGCCCCACATCAAGCTCTCTGCTGTCAACACAGAGCACCCCGTCCCCACGTGGGATCCCGATCCTCCTCTCTCTGCCCCTCCCCCATCTTCTCTCAAAAATAAACAAATATTTAAAAAAACAAACCCACAAAGGTTTAGCAATCTTGTCTTAGGGTACTGCATAGACTAAGCTATTGGCCAATATCCATTCTCCTTCTTCCTTAGGTTTAAGAAGGTGGAACTGTGAGTGAGCAGGGCAACATTCCCTGGTCTCCCTCATAACTAGGTGTGGCCACTGAAATGTAAGCAACGTTGTGTACCAGCTGGAGGCAGTAAAGGGAGGAGGTACACCCTTCCTGGCCCTTCCCTGTCCTAGAATGGGGTCATGTGGCTGCAGCTGGAGCTCTTAGTCCACAAAAGAGGCAGTGAAATTCAGAGGCCTGGGTCACCCTGAGGGCTGTGCAGCTATACAACCTGCCTGGGGCGGCCTACCTTGGTATTTATTTTATACACGTCCATGATGCTTAAGCCACTGCTTTCAGTTCTGATATATGCAGCCACATCAAATTCTAAATGACAAACAGGGTTAGCTCTATTTTACTCCCTCTGCTTTTTAAAATTTAGACGTGCCCAAATCAATCATCATTTATGTTACATACAAGCTGATCGTTATTCTGTAAGTACCTTCCCTCTAGTTTAATTAAACTGCATATTTCAGATGGAGCTTCCATCTCTCAGACTACAAAGTGCACGTTCCTGTCTGAGGCGACCTCACTCGTACCTGTGCCTCGCTCAGGCCAAGCTCCAGCATTTCCAGTGACTTCCGGATCATGTTTGATTTCTCCTCCACCAGGTTACTTTCATCATCTTTCTTCAAGCACTTCAGTGTTTCCAGTAAACTCTGTAAAATGGAATTATGCTCATTCTTCAGAGCTTCCAGCCCCTGAATCACTTGCTTGGTCTTAGAAATAATTTCATCCTGTGTAAGCTTCTCCAACTTGTCTTCCTTTATATACACCATCGTGGACATGTTGTCATACATTCTAGAATGGAAAAAGGAAAACAAATTAGGTATCGTGTTACAGGTTTGATTTATGTTACATCGTTAACAAAAGACACTGTGTGAAGACTCTTAAATTAACATGTTTTAGGTGAAAAATTAATAAACATGTATTTGTGACTTGTTGAATACGTACTGTTTCTCTTTTCCCTTTGCAGAGCAATTTAATTATTTTTCTGGCTTAGGTCTGAATTCTTTTTAATGGAACAAATGAAAGCAACTGAAATTAATGCCAAAGATTAAAAGCAGCAAAAAAACCAAACGGCATTTCCAAAGCACAAAGCCTCAGTGAACAAAAGTTCTCTGAATGTTTGCAAGCTTTTTTCCCCCTTAATGAAATGCAGAAGGACAGTAAATTCTTGGTGACATATTTACCAGACAAAGCCTTGAGAAGTGGTCACAGTTGGAAGAAGGAAGAAAACCAGCAAAGGAACATGGGAACAATCAGAGCAGCAGGAGAAGGGCCAGGTCTGTCGGAAACACGGTGAGAGAGTGACATGAGCAGAGTCATCAGCACTGGACAGGCTCAAGGAGAATGACAGCCACGCAGGCCTACGGGATGGGACTGGCCGAGGGACCCACAAGAATTCATGAAATCATACAGTGTCTGCAACCGACTGCAAAATACCACAATGAGAAAGAAAAATGAAAGGGGCATAAAACAGCATCAGCAAGATCATGGTGACTGCTGACACAAAGCAACAGTCTTTTACCAACCTATAGGTTTGTGGATGTTTTTAAATCCCATAATTCACTTTTAGGGAGGAAGGAAGGGAGGGAAGGATAAAGAAAGAGAGACAGAAAGAGAAAGAAAAAGAGAGAAAGAGAAAGATGGGAAGGAGCTAAGGGGGGCTGGTTCTGGGTGGCTCAGTCGGTTGAGCATCCGACTTCAGCTCTGGTCATGATCTCAATGCTCATGGGTTCGAGACCCACACAGGCTCTGACAGTCAAAAGCCTGGAGCCTGCTTCAAATTCTGACTCCCTCTCTCTCTGCCCCTCTCCCACTTGTGCTTTCTCTTTCTCTAAAAATAAACAAACGAAAAAAAATTAAAAAGAAAAGAAGGAAAGGCCTGTGAGTATTGAGGAAGGTTGTTCAGGAGGTCCCTGGGTGGCTTAGTTGGTAAAGTGTCCGACCCCTGATTTCAGCTCAGGTCATGATCTGTTTGTGAGTTTGAGCCCCACATCTATGCTAACAGCGCAGAGCCTGCTTGGAATTCTCTCTCCCCTTTTCTCCCTCTCTCTGACCCTCCCTCTCTCATTCTCTCTTTTAAATAAAAAAGATTTTATGGGGCGCCTGAGTGGCTCAGTCAGTTAAGGGTCCAAATTCAGCTCAGGTCATGATCTCGTGGTCTTGAGTTCAAGCCCTATGTTAGGTTCTGTGCTGACAGCTCAGAGCCTGGAGCCTGCTTCGGATTCTGTGTCTCCCTCTCTCTTCCCCTCCCCCACTCGCACTCTGTCTCTCTGTCTCAAAAGTAAATAAACATTTAAAAAAAATTTTTTTAATTTTAATCTTAAAAAAATAAAAATTAAAAAAAAAATCATTTAAAGGGGCTCCTGGGTGGCTCAGTCGGTCAAGTGTCTGATTTCGGCTCAGGTCATGATCTCACGGTGGGTTCAAGACCTGCGTCGGGCTCTGTACTGACAGCTCAGAGCCTGGAGCTGGTTTTGGATTCTGTGTCTCCCTCTCTCTCTGCCCCTCCCCCGCTCATGCTGTGTTTCTGTCTCAATAATAATAAACATTTTTTTAAAAGGAAGGCTGTTTACTGACTGGGATTGAAGTCAGATTACATGTCAAAGTGATTTCCTTCAGAGCGCATAACCACTACCTGAGATCTTGTTTGTTTTCACATATTGTCTTCTATCCTTAAACATAAGCTTTACTTAAAAGGCAAGGGCAGTGGGGGGGGTGGGGGGGGGCACCTGGATGGCTGAATAGGTTAAGCATCTGATTCTTTTTTTTTTTTTTATGTTTATTTTGAGAGAGAGGGGAGGGGGGACAAGGAAGCAAAGAGAGAGGGATAGAGGACAGGAAGCAGACTCTAAACTGTCAGCACAGAGCCCAACACAGGGCTCAAACTCACGAACTGCGAGATCATGACCTGAGTCAAAGTCGAACGCTTCACCAACTGAGCCACCCGGGCGCCCTGAGCACCTGGCTCTTGATTTCAGCTCAGGTCATGATCTCATGGGATGGAGCCCTTCACCAGGCTCTGTGCTGACCATATGGAGCCTGTTTGGGATCCTCTCTCTCTCTCTGCCCTTCTCTCTCTGCACTCTCTTCTGCTCTCTCCCTCAAAATAAATATATAAGCTCTTAAAAAATACAAAAGAAATAAAAAGCAAGAACTTGGAGCACCTGGGTGGCTCAGTCAGTTAGAAGTCCAACTTGAGCTCATGTCATGGTCTTGTGGCTCATGAGTTTGAGCCCCACGTTGGGCTCTCTGCTGTCAGTGCGGAGCCTGCTTCAGATCCACTGTCCCCCTCTTTCTGCCCCTACCCAACTCACGCTCTCTCTCTCTCTCAAATAAATAAAAACATTAAAAACAAAAAGGCAAGGGGCTGTATCTGGTGCCCTAGTAAATCACAGGACCTAGGACAGCTCCTGAGCCTGGCAGACCACCTGGTGAATCCACTGACCGACAGCCGCTGGGTGAGGGAAGCAGTGTCAAAGCACCAAACACAGGCAACTTGTTCCGGACTTGGGAGTAAAGGTTCCAAGTAGTTAGTAACAGGCGTCACGTTAGTAATTGTGCACACGGTTTTACAGTGGAAAACTGATCATTTATTTTTGCGTAACTACAAAGAGTCAATTCCTCTTGAAATTTAGAGGCTATCTCTGTAGGACTATTCAGAGAAATCCACCTCTGTACCACAAAAAGCTCAGAAAACAGTCAAAGAACAGAGGTAACTCCTGTACCTGACAGTCGATTATCATCAGATCTGTCATGTATTTAGTGTATGTCTCTCCAATGCTGCTGCAAAATCCAGGAGAGCAGGCACCTCACTAAGCATTTGGCACCTCAGTCCCAGGCTGTCCCGCAGTAAATGCTAACTACATATTTGCTGAATGAATTAACAGAACATTTTAGGAGCAGCTTCCAATGAGCATGTCTCAATATCACTACATTAAAGTGCCAGCCTGGCCGTTACCTAGTTCCTACAGGTGAAGGGAAGGATGTCCAGAATGGATGTCCCTAGAGAAAGGACGAAAATCAACCCATTCCACCTTTGGCAGCAATTTCCAAATGATGCAACATTTTAGTCTTTTCGTTCCCAAAGTAGAAGATCCAAGTGTCTTACTGAAACTCCAGGCTAGGGGCTAAAATGCACAGCTAGGATGTACAGGTGACCAGACGCTAAGCTAAGGAAGCAGACACGTGCAGCGAGAGCTAACGGCACTGTCAGGACCTGCGGGCTGGGAGCCCTCCACTGAAGAAGGGAGGCCAGACGCACGGAAGAAACAACTCCTTGCTGAGCCAGTCTTACCAAATGAGCACATCTCCTCCAGAGGGAGTGCGGAGCACACTCCCAGCCAGGCGAGCAACAGAGCTCAGGGCAGAGGTATGAAAGCACCCACTGCCTACGAGCAGCCTCATCTGGCTGCAGGTCATCATGACCGAGGCTCAAGGTGACAAGGCCAGAGGGCAAGGGCTGCAGGGAGCGAGTGCGCCGGGCACGCCCAGGACAGGGAAGACAACTCGGGGGTGACGGCCTGAGCCCAGCCCAGCAGACACGCTGCCCTTACTTCCCCAGCCCTCTGCCAGAATAAGGTTCATGCCTCTCCGCGGGAAGCCAAATACCCAGCCAGTACTTTCTTAGGGTCTTTTCAAATAATATTAAACTTGGGGGTGCAAAGGAGAGTCTGTAGACTCTAATGAGAAATGAGAACAACTTCATTACTCAAACCACCTGTTTGGGCACGAATGGGAAGTAAACTATGATACTGTCAATGAATCCTGTTCCTCAAAAAGTTAAAATCAGAACTACCCTACAATCCAGTAACTGCACTACTGGGTATTTATCCAAAAAATATAAAAACACTAATCTGAAGGGATGCATGCACCCCAATGTTTACATCAGCATTATCAACAGTAGCCAGATTATGGAGTGCCCAAATGCCCACTGACTGATGAATGGATTAAAATGGAGTATTACTCAGCCATGAAAAAAGAAGGAAATCTTGCCATTTGAAACATCTATGGATCTAGAGAGCATAACACTAAGTGAAATAAGTCAGAGAAAGACAAATCCCATATGATTTCACTCATATGTGGAATTTAAGAAACAAGAAAGGAAAGAGAGAGGCAAAACAAGAAACAGACTCTTAACTACAGAGAACACACTGATGGTCACCAGTGGGGAGGTGGGTGGGCGGATGGGGAAAATAAGTGATAGGGATTAAGGACTGCACTTGTGATGACCACTGGGTGATCTCTGCAATTGCTGAATCACTATTCTGTACACCTCAAACTAATATCACGCTGCATGTTAACTACACCAGAATTAACATTTAAAACTTTAAATAGGGGCACCTGGGTGGCTCAGTCAGTTAGGCGGTCCGACTTTGGCTCAGGTCATGATCTCACAGTTCACGGGTTCAAGCCCCGCGTCAGGCTCTGTGCTGACAGCCAGCTCAGATCCTGAAGCCTGTTTCAGAGTCTGTCTCTCTCTCTCTCTCTCTCTCTCTCTCTCTCTCTGACCCTCCCCTGCTCACGCTGTCTCTCTCTCTCAGAAATAAATAAAACATTTAAAAATTTTTAAAAAGATAAAACTTAAAAAAAAAAACACATTAAACTCCAACCAATCATAATGATGGTCAGTGTCCTATCTCTACAGGTTAGAGTGGAGGCTGATCAAAGGGGAAGAGAGGGCAGTTCTGTTTACGAAAGAAAAAGAAAAAATGGGGCAGGACAAAGGGTTTAAACAGGAATAGCAAAATCCTATCAGGTAGGATTCATATACAGGAAAAAAATCAAAACAAAATGGGAAAATTTAATCGTTTTAACTAAGGGGATGTGTCAAGTAAATAAATACATTTAAAGAATAAGTAGGGGCGCCTGGGTGGCTTAGTCGGTTAAGCGTCCGACTTTCGCTTAGGTCGTGATCTCGCGGTTCGTGGGTTCGAGCCCCACGTCGGGCTCTGTGCTGACTGCCAGCTCAGAGCCTGGAGCCTGTTTCAGTCTGTGACTCCCTCTCTCTCTGACCCTCCCCTGCTCACGCTGTCTCTCTCTCTCTCTCCTAGAAATAAATAAAAAACATTAAAAAAAAAAAGAATAAGTAAACACATTTTGAAGAAATCCAAATTTGGGATTTGGGTCACCTGGCTGGCTCAGTCTGTAGAGCGTGCCAGGGTCATGAATTTGAGCCTCACGTTGGGTGTAGAGATTATTAAAAACAAGAAATCCAAATTTAGTTCCTCGAGGAATATGTAACAGAACTGGTGACACCATATGTATGCTCACACTCTCCTAGAGGCTTTAACCACAGATAAGAGTAACAAATACAAATGTCATCTGGACACACATAAATAAAAGGGGGGGGCAATTAAGGCAGATTTCTTTTTTAACTTACTCTTAACAGAAAACTGGTAAGAATCCAAATGCTCTTGGGAGGCACTGAGCTCTCTTAAGAACGGAGATGACAGGGACGCCTGCGTGGCTTAACTGGTTAAGCACCCGACTAGCTCAGGTCATGATCTCAAAGTTTCTGAGTTAGAGCCCCACACCGGGCTCCACACTGGCAGTGTGCAGGCTGCTTGGGAGTCTCTCTCTGCCACTCCCCAACTTGCACTTCCTCTCTCAATCTCTCAAAATAAATAAACTTAAACAAAAAAGGCACTGAGGGACAGGCGCTACGGAGAGCACAGACCTCGGAGTCCAGAGCAAGCAGGCACAAAACCTGGCTCTGCCACCACAGCACAGGCTAAGTCCCCAAGCCTCCCTGGGTCCGGAGGTTCAAGGGGGCCTCCCTCTCCAGGCAGCTACAGGCACAGGAGAATGCGGGTGAGTCACTAAGCACAGTGGCTGACGGTAATCAGTGCGCTTTCCCACCTGGGAGCCAGGCTCTCAGGAACACCCCTGACAAGTGCCGATCACCATCTGCACAAACATCTCTTCTAACACGGGCCTCAGTGCTTTGCAAGGCAGTTGATTCCTTGTTAGACTGCTCTGATATGTAGTTAGGGAGTTTTGCTGAGTTGAATCTCCCTCCCTAAACTTCTATCCATTGAGCCAACTTCTTCCCTCTAATATAAACACAAAATATACTATCTTATCCACAAGACATTTCAAATATTGTAGTTCAATCAGAGGATTCTCGAAATCTTCCATTTCCCAAGCTCATACCTCCTGCCACCCTCAGGCACCCCTCAATCCATAACCCCTCATCCAATCCACCATCATATAAATATACTTCCATACGCCACTCCTGCAGAGGGAGACCCACACCAGCATACGGGTTAGGTTTATACTGCTCCGTATCTCTCTCAAGTTCTAGGCTAAGTCTTCATAACCAAAGATGGGTTATATAAGAAATAGTGCTGAAGGAACTGGCCATTTAGGAAAAAAAACTGTGTCGTATTCCTACCCTTACTATTCACTAATTCCATTTTGATTAAAAAAATTAAATGTTGAAGATAAAAAACATAAGAAGCTAGAAGAAAACTCAGGCAAAGGTATATATGCATACGGGTGAAGGTAAAGAGCAATCCTTGAATAAAATGGTAGAAAACTAAAAGAAAAGATGGATAAGAGTTCACTTAAATAAGAAACTTCTCAAGTTTGCTATAAAAACGTCTAGCTGAAAGAGTTCTTCTAACAGGTACACTGATTTCTAAAGAGGAAAAATGCTGGGAATCCAGGTCTGCTCAAACATCACACGTTATCAGCCAAGTGATCGCAGCATCCCTAAGACTTTCTTACAATGCTTGGGCTGCGTATGCTTCCCAGTGATTCTGGAACAATGAGTCGGCCAGAACAATGCCTGCCACTCCACAGGCATGTTAAGTATGTGCTCAATAAATCCATGCAACACGGGGTGCCTGGCTGGCTCAGCTGGGAGAGCATGTGACTCTTGATCTCAGAGTCGTGAGTTCAAGCCCCATGTTGGGTGCAGAGATTACTTAAAGATAAACAACCTAATAAAAACTTTAAAATGAATGAATAAAATAGCCCTGAAGCCAGCGCATCTGATTCCAACTCCCTACTACCCCCTCACCTGCTATGGAACTTCCTGAAGCCTCAAATACTCCCTCCCCTCCCCTCCCCTCTGAGTAATACACCCAGTATCTGGCCCCAGGTTATTCTTATTCTATGGCAAATGATGTATTATGTTTTTATTTCAAAAAAAAAGGGGGGGAGGGAGCACTCTTTGAAGTCCCATTATCTGCTCTGTGAAAGCAAAAGAATTCAATACTCAGTGCATAATCTCCAACACAGCACTTGACAAATCTCACATCTGAATTAAGCTCCTTAAACACGAGCTTACGGTCAACCCGCTCAAATCCATTGTTCAACAAGCAAAGCTATTTCAGTCTATTACGCTGCTCATGTCACATTCAAATCCCCAACAAGTCGGTACTGAGTCTACAGATTACAAAGTCACTACCTAAAATAACGAAGACAAAAATAATCCTAAAGCTTGATCTTCATTTTTCTTTCATTTTAACTACTTTTGTCTCCATTACTTTAAATTGTGGTTCAATCTTTGCTGTTTTTATTGGGTACTACGATGGTTTTGATGTGTATTTTAAATACAACTCTCACTTCCAAGGATTCACATCAGTCATTAACTCATGACACAACACCCAAGAAACCTAGTCTATCCCGACATTCAGATCCCCAGTTAAATCCTGCGTGTAGCACTTTGTAACCCAAAAATATGGCAATATTTATTTCTAAGATGCCAGTGAAAAATAATAAAAACAGACATGCTCTCCTACAAACTACAGGCTGGCAGAAGCGAGGGAGTCCAGCTGACCCTCGAACAACACGGGTGTGAACTGGGCAGGCTCACTTCCACGTGGGTAGTTTACAGTACTGTACTATAAATACATCTTCTCCATGGTTTTCTTAATAATTTTTTTCCTCTGCCTTACTTTATTGTAAAAATATAGCAAATAATATATGTGACATACAAAATACATGTTAATCAATTGTTATATCATCAGCATGGCTTCCAGTCAACAGTAGGCTATTACTAGTTAAGTGTTTGAAGAGTCCACAGTTACATGCAGATCTGTGACTGTGCAGGGCTGTCAGGTGTTGGGTGTCAAGGCCTAGAACCTTTGTGTTATTCAAGAGTCAATTATATAATGTTGTTCTTTCAAAGGTCTAACTTCCCTTTGGAAACACAGGAAACCAAAAAACAGGTTTCTTGATTAAGAAAGAAATTAGGGGCACCTGGGTGGCTCAGTTAAGCATCTGACTTGATTTCAGCTCAGGTCATAATCCCAGGGTCATGAAATCAAGCCCTGCACAGGGTTCCACACTGGACAGGGAGCCTGCTTCAGATTCTCTCCCTCCATCTCCCTCTGTCCCTCCCTACCCAACCCCCCCCCCCCCCCACCAAAA
>NW_027532162.1:963224-975163 GCF_008692635.1 Crocuta crocuta
CCACCCCCCCCCCCCCCCCCCTCAAAAAAATTAGGGGCACCTGGGTGGCTCAGTCAGTTGAGCTCAGGTCTCAGGTTTCTGCTCAGGTCACTCTTGATATTGGCTCAGGTCATGGGATTAAGTCCTGCATCGGGCTCTATGCTGAGCGTGGGGCCTGCTTGGTACTCTCTTTCTCTCTCTGCCCCTCTCCCCCTCCTGCATGCTCTCTCCCCTTCTAAAATTAAAAAAATGTTTAATTAAAAATAAAAATTAACTAAATCCCTACATGTTCAAACCTGAAACAAGATGAACGAGGCAACTGAACCAACTCTGTATCAGTGTATCTAGTGATACAAGTAAGGAGAGGATCTAGACCTTGACAGTAACTGAAGATACGACCAGCAGTAACTAACATGCAGGCATATCGCTAATGCTCCATTACTCAAGTATGACAAAAATACCAGACAGCAATATTAATTTGCACATTCTATTGCTTTACTTCAGCTTAGAAATACTCCAAGCAGAGGTAATATGCAAAATTGAAAATAGCTTCTCTAATACTAAAATTATCCTTTTAATTTGTCCTTTAACATAACCTGTCCTTTAGGCCAAGACTGAGTGCTTTTTTAATTTTATTTATTTATTTTAGGTAATCTCTATACCTAACGTGAGGCTCAAACTCATGACCCTGAGATCAACAGTCACATGCTCTACCAACTGAGCCAGCTAGGTGCCCCAAGACTGAGCTTACTTACTCTAACACACCAGTGATTAAGAGAAATCTTCAGTGTTACAATCAACTCCTGTAAAGGATGATGGAAACTGACAAATTTACAGTGGATAATTCTGAGGGCGCCTGGGGGCTCAGTCGGTTGAGCATCCATCTTTTGATCCTGGCTCAGGTCATGATCTCACTCAGAAGATGGAGCCCTGTGTCGAGGTCTGTGCTGAAAGCATGGAGCCTGCTTGGGATTCTCTCTCTTCCTCCCTCTCTCTCTGCCGCTCCCCCACTCATGCTCACTCTCTCTCTCAAAATAAATAAACCTCAAAAAAATAAAGTGGACAACTGTGTACAATGCGAGGCTGATGCTTTAAACTGAGAAGCAGGACTGCTGTGTCGGCAGAGGCATGGCAGGGGGCTGCAGGGACTCAGATGAGGCGACACACGAGAGAGGCCGGAGGACCCTTGGCCTGCAGACCAGCACCAGTCAGGCCCCGGCCTCCGGAGGGGGAGGGGGAGGTGCAGCCAGCTCAGTGACAGAAACAGTCACCCACTCGGTTTATTTAATGGGCACCAACTCTACCTATGCCAGACGCTGTCCTAAGCACAGGACGTGGACTATATGAAAAAAATACTTTTTAAAGAAAATAAAAATATTGTGGTGACAAAAAAATATCCTGGAGCACCTGGGTGCTTCAAGTCGGTTAAGCGTCTGACTCTTAATTTCAGCTCAGGTCATGATCTCATGGTTTCATGGGTTGGAGCCCCGCACTAGGCTCTGTGCTGACAGTGCGGATTCTCTCTATGCCCCTCCCCAACTTGCATTCTCTCTCTCTCTCAAAATAAATAAACTTACACACACACACACACACACACACACACACACACACACTATATCCTACACGTTCCCGGGGCTCAGGGGTAGGGGTTGTATAGATAGAATTAAAACAATCAGAATGGCTTCAGACTTCTCAAGAGCAAAACTGGAAGCAAAAGGCAATTAAATGCCTCCAAAGCTCTGCAGGAAAATTATTTCCAATTTCCATTTCCAAAGCCAGCCAAACTCTCCATCAACCGTGGGGACAGAATAATAACATTTTCAGACATGCAAGGTCTCACACACTTTTACCTCTCATGCACCATTTCTCAGGCTACAGGAAGATGCGCCCAAGCAAAATGAGAAGAAGAAAACATGGAACATGGGTACAGGGTCCCCCTGGGAGAAGACAGGGCTCTGTACCCAACACTGGACGAGTGCTGGACATGGTGGGTGAATCAGCACCAACTTAAAAAGGAAATGAAAACAAGATAATTAACTCCTAAGGAAACAAAAGGTCAAACGGGAAAAGCAATCACAGTTTATTACATAATTCACCTCTGGCATTTATACGGTCATAAAGACAGAAACAAAATTTACATTCTATGGGAGCATATGCAGATGCAAAGGGGGGTACCTATGTGGTGAAGAGAAGCAAAGAAAGAGGTCTGTCCCAATTATCTAGAACCGGAAGTCAAAAACTGAAAAACCATCAAGGGTGCCTGGCTGGCTCAAGTCAGCAGAGCACATGACTCTTGATCTCATGGTTGTAAATCCGAGGCCCAAATTGGGTGCAGGGATTACTTAAAAGTAAAATCTTGAAAAAAAAAAAGTCATCAGGCAGCAACATAAGCCTGTTATTTAGACACAGCAATTATGGAAAAATTATATTTAACTTAAAGGAAGTGAAAACAGGAGTGCCTGGGTGGCTGTTAGTTAAGCCTCCAGCTTTGGCTCAGGTCATGACCTCCCGGTTTGTGGTTCAAGGAGTTCGAGCCCTGTGTCGGGCTCTCTGCTGTCAGCGTGGAGCTAACTTCAGACCCTGTTTCCCTCTCTCTACCCATCCCCCAGCTCATGCATTTGCACTCTCTGTCTCAAAAATACAATATTTTTTAAATAATTTAAAAAAAAAAGTGAAATGGGTGCCTGGGTGGCTCAGTCAGTTAAGCATCCAACTCTTGATTTAGGCTCAGGTCGTAATCTCAGGGTTTGCGAGACTGAGCCCCAGGTTGGGTCTGCGTTGACAGCACAGAGCCTGCTTGGGATCCTCTCTCTCCTTTCTCTTTCTGCCTCTCCCCCATTCACCTCCCCCAATAAATTTTAAAACTTAAAAAAAATATTTATGGGAGGCTGGGTGGCTCAGTCAGTTAAGTGCCTGACTTCAGTTCAGGTCATGATTTTGTGGCTTGTGGGTCTGAGCCCTGCATTGGGCTCTGTACTGAGAGTCAGAGCCTGGAGGCTGCTTCAGATTCTGTGTCTCCCCTTCATCCCCCTTGCCCCCCCCCGCTAGGCTCTGTCCCTCTGTCTCTCAAAAAAAGCATAAACATTATAAAGAAAGGAGGGAGGGAGGGAAGGGGGAGAGAGAGAGGTAGAGAGGTGGAGACGTGGAGAGAGTGAGAGAAAGAGGAAAGAGAAAGAAAGAAATTAAGTTTAAGATTTAAAAACAAAAAAGAAAAAAACAAGAAAAACAGTTAGTAGGGAGAAGGAAAGGGGGAGCAAGCCAGTGGCAAAAACCAACACTTAGGAAACTATCTGACTCTGAAAACTACGAGTACCGTTCTCACTGCATCACCGCCAGGGTCCACGTGCTCCCCCTGACTTGACAACTGGCGGTGCCAGTCCTGACAGCCCGGCTGAGGCAGTCTGTGCAGGCCTCCCCTGCGCAGGATTACCTCCACCACACACCCCCCACTCCACCTTTGCTCTCCACACTCCATCTTTGGGAAGCAGGTCACCAGGGGCAGCCCACACTCAGAGGGGTGGGGAGAGCGAGTGAGAAGAGGGATTATAAAGTGCCTGGAGCTCTGTATAGGGCAGGGCCTCTTCTCTGCCTCATTCCTCATTGGCTCCCTTACTCACTAAGGTCAACATGCACAGGGGATATTTGTTTTCTACTTCAGGTTATATCTAAAGAATACTAATTATTAGGCATACCATGTTATTTATTTGGGGGCTCCAACCATCCCAGCTTGGGGCAGCCAGAGTTCTTTCAGTCAGGCTCTCGTGTCAACTGACGCGCTCCGGCCATTTGCTTTTTGAGGGCTCCTGTCCTTTCCGGCACCACAGGACGTCCCAGGCTCGCCTGGCACTCTCCCTGCCCCAGCCCTAGAATCAGCCATCACCTGAAGGAGCCTTACTTTGTTTGATGGTAAAATGGTTTCAGGAACCAAAACTGGGCCCAGTGAGCTTCTTCTCAAAACCTGCAACCCCGTCTAACCGTGAGAAAAATGTCAGACAAACCCAAATTGAGGCCTATTCTACGAAATACTGACCAGTACTTCACAGGCCAGGAAAAATGATGGCGACATGTGATATGGTGTCCTGGACAGGGTTCTGGAATAGAACAAGGATATTAGGGGAAAACTACTCAGATCCAAATAAAATGTTGAGTTTGGTTACAATTATGTACCAATGCTAGTTCCTTAGCTGTCATAAATGTGCCATCATCATGCAGAACATTAACATTAGGAGAAACCGACTGCAGGTGTGCAGGGATCCTGTCTCTGCAACGTTTCTGTAAACCTGAAACTATCCTGAACAGTTTATTCCTTAAAAATCTACCTACAGAGGGGCGCCTGGGTGGCTCAGTCGGTTGAGCGTCCGACTTTGGCTCAGGTCATGATCTCACGGTTCGTGGGTTCGAGCCCCGCGTCGGGCTCTGTGCTGACTGCCAGCTCAGAGCCTGGAGTCTGCTTCGGATTCTGTGTCTCCTTCTCTCTCAGCCTCTCTTCCACTGGTACTCTGTCTCTCAAAAATAAATAAATGTAAAAAAATTAAAACAAAAAATCTACCTACAGAGGCGCCTGGGTGGCTTAGTCGGTTAAGCGTCCGACTTTCGCTTAGGTCATGATCTCACGGATCGTGGGTTCGAGCCCCGCGTCGGGCTCTGTGCTGACTGCCAGCTCAGAGCCTGGAGCCTATTTCAGAGTCTGTGTCTCCCTCTCTCTGACCCTCCCCTGCTCACGCTGTCTCTCTCTCCCTCTCTCTCCTAGAAATAAAAATGAAAAAAAATCTACCTACAAAGAATACAAAAAGTAAGTATGTAACTTTGACAAAAACAAAACCAGGAAAGCATACACGCACTGTGCGTGGTAAGAACGCAATCTGTGCAGGATCTTAATTTGTGAAGCATTTCCGTATGCGTGTGGTTTGTACTTTTTTAAGAAGGCTTCATCCCCAGCATGGAGCCCGGCGTGGGGCTTGAACTCCCAATCCTGAGATCAAGACCAGGACTGAGATCAAGAGTCTGATGTTCAACCGACTGAGGCCCCCAGGGGCCCTGTGCACACTATTTCATAAGAACAAAATACAAAGTCTATAAATAGTTTAATCAATGATCAGTATCATTCCCATTTACAAATGAGGAGACAGACGGTTGTAGACACGTAAGCCCACACTACCTGGAACAGGAACAGAATTCCAAGCTCTTTCCACCACGTTCAGGCGCACCTCTGATTTAGTGACTGCACTCACGCCGCACGCACGACCCTGCGCCCTGCTAGCCCAGCAAGGAGACAGACGAGTACCTGACCAGAGCTGCAGCCAAAGGACCTTCTCAAACCCTCAAGTATAGAAAGGATTTGAAATTTCTGCCACAATAAAAATAGACCAACCTAACAGTGAGACAAGAAGGGAAACGCTGAATATACTGAATATTTTATAAGGCAGAGAAATTAAACCAGAACAGGCTGGATGCTAAAAGCACTTTTTAAAGATTATACTAGGTCATATATACTGAATTTTTGTCATACCAAATTATCAATTTTCATGTAATGCTCATATTTCCCATATCTATCACCTGATCTTTTCATACATTTATACTCCCCTTTATACTCACATGAGATCTATATTGACGACAATGAGATTATACACATTCTACACACAGGCGATACAATTTTCAATAGTATGACAAATTTTACCAAACCATCCTCCTCTCTCAAAAATTAACAAAAAAGGGAGTCACAATAAATAGCTGTACTATCTTGATAACTTTTGTTACTCTAAAATGATTTGAAGTCACCTGGGTGGTGGCTCAGTCAGTTAAGCATCCGACTCTTGATTCTGGATCAGGTCATGATCTCCCGGTTCGTGGGATACAGCCCCACGCTGGGCTCTGCACTGAGCATGGAGCCTGCCTGAGATTCTCTCTCTCTCTCTCTCCCTCTGCCCCTCTCCCCAACTCACGTGAAAGGAAGGAAGGGAGGGAGGGAGGGAACGAACGAACGAACGAAGGAAGGAAGAGAGAGAGAGAGAGAGAGAGAGAAAGAAAGAAAGAAAGAAAGAAAGAAAGAAAGAAAGAAAGAAAGAAAAGAAAGAAAGAGAAAGAAAGAAAGAAGAAAGGAAGGAAGGAAACAAAGAAAGAGCTAATGTGGTAAATGAAGTTTAAAATACATATATTTAAAAGGTGTGGAACTAGATCAGTGGTGGTGATTGCCCAACATACAAAAAACTCAACGAACTGTATACTTGAAAATGATTTTTATTTTATATGACTGACATTTCAATTTTTTTTAAAGAATGTGACTGAAAAAAATGACAGGTCTGGATGCACATAGTGAAGGACAGCCAAGAAAGAAACATGAATTATTCTGACAGTTCTCGACTACAAAATGAAGTTCCTAGAAACAGCAAAAGCTAGCACAGAAGAAAAATAAGATAGAAGAACAGGTAAGTCTTTACTTTGCCAATACTGATGGCAGGACATCACAGCTGAGATGTTTTCCCAAGAGATACATGAGCTAAACCAGTTGCGAAACACAGGCAGCGGTCCATCTCTACACAACAAGCATTCGCCTGACGAGCATCAGGAACGGAGAGAGAACTGAGAAGCAGCAGAGAACCTCTAGTGACTACAGCACACAACTGAAGCTGCGCTCAAGGAAATATTCGGTCCTATGATCTGAATGTCTGTGTCCCTCCCAAATTCATATGCTGAAACCTAACCCCTGCGGTGATGCTATTTTGAGGTGGGGCCCTTAGTAGGTGCTTAGGTCCTGCGGTGGAGCCCTAATGAATGAGATCAGTGCCCTTCTCAAAGAGACTCCACAGAGCTCCCTCGCCAGCTCTGCCAAGTGAGGACACAGAGAGGTCAGCCATGTACGAAGCCAAAACAGAACCACACCAGACCCTGTATCTACCAGCATCATGATCTTGGAATTCCCAGCCTCCAGGACTATGAGAAATAAATTCCTGGTGTTCATAAGCCGCCGCCCTCCCCGTTTATGGTATTTTGTTACAGCCACCCAAAGAGACCAAGACATTCAGTATCGTGGAACTCAAGATTACAGAGTGTGTTCTGCATTAAGTAATACAAGTGTCAAAACTTTCAATGATTTCAGCTCAGGCCATCATTTCATGGTTCATGAGATTGAGCCCTGCACTTCTAGCGTGGAGCCTGCTTGGGCTCCCCCCCCACCCCTTGCTGTTCCTCCCCAATTCATACACACACACGCTTTCTCTCTAAAAATTAAAAAATCAAGTGAAGGACCAATCAGTTCCACCACTGGGTAATTACCCAAGAAAACTGAAAACAGGGTTACATAAAAACTTGCACACAAATGGTCCAAAACCAATGCTGGACAAATGTAGAACTTTTACACCAATAGCCTGGCATTATTCATAACAGCCAAAATGTTGTCTATCCACACAATGAAATATTATTTGGCTATAAAAAGGAACAAAATACTGATCCATGCTACAGCGTGGTTGGACCTCACAAAAATGTACTTAAGTGAACCATGCCAGACACAAAAGGCCACGTATCGCACAATTCCATTTATATGAACTGTCTACAAAGACAGAGGTAGATTCATGGTTGCCAAGGGCTAGAGGGAGAGAAGGGTGATGAGTGACTGCTAATGAGTTCAGGGTTTCTTTCTGGGGTTATAAAATATTCTAGAATCAGGGTCGCCTGGGGGACTCAGTCAGTTAAGCATCCAACCTCGGCTCAGGTCATGATCTCACGGTTCATGGGTTCGAGCCCCGCGTCGGGCTCTATGCTGACAGCTTAGAGCCTGGAGCTGCTTCAGATTCTGTGTGTGTGTCTCTCTACCCTTTCCCCTCTCACAGTCTGTCTCTCCCTTTCTCTCTCAAAAATGAATAAACATTTTAAAAAATTCTAGAATCAGAAGTTTGTATGACTCTGTGAATTTTTTCATAATAGGGAAATTTCAGTACAATATACCCAGAATTTTAAAAAGTTTTTACTGTTTATTCATTTTTGAGAGAAACACAGAGCATGTGCAGGGGAGGGCCAGAAAGAGAGGGAAACACAGAATTCGAAGCACCCCAAATTTAGTGATTCTTGTTTGGAAAAGAGTAGGCAATATATAGCTGGCTAAAATATATCTATTACTACAATACAATGTTATATTTAGAAAACAAAATAACTCACCACTGCAAGCCTACAAAGGGGTGTAACATTAGTTTTTCTATTCAAAGATGTTATGGTTGGAAGACAATTGATACCCTCTAGGGGGCCTTTTTGGATTTGGCTTAAAATGTGAACCTTAACTTTGTTATCTAAGCTAGGAGAGTAACACTCCTCCTCCCCACTGTTTAACCTCTCCTGCCTTCACCAAAAAATCAGAAAATTCAAGAATCAGGAGTGCCTAAGTGGCTCAGTCAGATAAGCATCCGATTCTTGGTTCTGGTTCAGGTCATGATCTCACGGTTCATGGGTTGAAGCCGTGCATCAGGCTCTGCGCTGACAGCAAGCAGACTGCTGGGGATGGGTTTCTCTTTCCCTCTCTCATGGTTCTCCTCGCTCTCTCTCTCCTTCTCTCTCATAATAATAAATAACTCAAGAACCACTGTTTGTTTTCACATCTTTTTTTTTTTTTTAAAGTAATCCATATGCCCAACGTGGGGCTTGAACTTACAACCCCAAGCGTCACATGCTCTTCCAACTGAGGCAGCCAAGCACCCCACTTCCACCTCTTTTTTTTTTTTAATGTTTTTTATTTATTTCTGAGAGAGAAAGAGAGCATGAGCAGGGGAAGGTGAGAGGGTGAGTGAGTGAGTGAGAGAGAGAGAGAGAGAGAGAGAGAGAGAGAGAGAGAGAGAGAGAGAGAGAAATGCAAAATCTGAAGCAGGCTCCAGGCTCTGAGCTATCTGTCAGCACAGAGACCGACGCGGGGCTCGAACCTACGAACCATGAGATCATGACCTGAGCTGAAGTCGGAGGCTTAACCGACTGAGCCACCCAGACGCCCCACACTTTCACCTCTTTTTAAGCAAGTAATATTCCCCCCTTGATTCTGCACTATATAATTTTTGTTCTGCAACTTCAGAACCAAAAACTAAGTACATTTTTACCTCGAATACTACCATTGGTCACTTTGCTTTTTTGTCATAACAAATAATGTGTTCTGTTTTTTGGAAGTTCCTAAATAAACTGAAGAGGACTTGAGATTTTTTCGTTTATCGAAAGGGGAACATGGGATAAAAATATTGGGAAATTAAGTTTTCTGTGATTTCTTGACGAAGCTAAAACAGATTAGTCCCAAAGTGGGGTTTTCGGTTTTGTTTTCTTTGGTATCTATCATTAATTAACTGACTGGGTGGCTCAGTCAGTTGAGCATCTGACTTTGGCTCAGGTCATGATCTTGTGGTTCATGGGTTCAAGCCCCACAAAGGGCTCTGTGCTGACAGCATTAGCCCACATTGGATCCTTTCTCCCTATCTCTCTCTGCCCCTCCCCTACTCTCTTTCTCGAAAATAAATAAACATTAAAAAAAAAAAAAAGAATCACTAAGTTCTACTCAAGGGAAGATATTCTCCATCAGGCACATCCTGATAAGAAACTTCATCTCTGGGCTGTCTCTGAGTTGACAGAGATAGCTGGGAGAGACAGCTGAGAGAGACAACCCCAGAGCCTGCCACAAACCCATTACAGAATGGAAATTTTATGGACTCATCATTTTCTTCTTGTACCACTGTATCTCCTCCAATCTGATCTTCCTCAAACCTAATCTAACTTAATCTAACCCTTTCATCTCCTCTTCTAAACTGAAATCACAAGAATAAGTTGAATGAATGAACTGTGCTGGCCTAAAGATCACAAAAATCTATGAGTGAATGTTTTAATATTAAAAACGCCATAGGGGCGCCTGGGTGGCTTAGTCGGTTAAGCGTCCGACTTTCGCTTAGGTCATGATCTCGCGGTTCGTGGGTTCGAGCGCCACGTCGGGCTCTGTGCTGACTGCCAGCTCAGAGCCTGGAGCCTGTTTCAGAGTCTGTGACTCCCTCTCTCTCTGACCCTCCCCTGCTCACGCTGTCTCTCTCTCTCTCCTAGAAATAAAAAAAAAATTAAAAAAAAAAAAAGACGCCATAATTAACAAGGTCTAGGAATTTGTTTCCATCTCAAAACTATAAACCACTGGATGAAACAAGAGGCGTGCATCTGCCTCTTCAAGGACTCTACTGTGGATGCCCTTACAGAATTCGAGAAATGAAGGCAGTCAGAACTCCCTGAGTTCTTTCCCCACAGCCATGCTCAGAAAGCCAAGTGTGGTTCTGTTCTAAAATCAGCCCACTGCTCAGTGTGCAGTTCTTCTAACCCCACAACACCCCAGCCACACTACCACGTGAAGCGCACATACACCCATGTGCATACCGACTTTGCTGGTCAATGACCACACAGCACCTAAGGAAAGAGTTTCACAAGAGGGCCGTGTCCCCCATCAGCTGGTCAGGTGCCCACCCCACTGTCAGGCAGGGCTCCTGGCCACAGATGGGCAGTGCATTAGGTCATTCAGTTTGCCATGGGAATACAGACCCAGCTCTTCAGATGCAAATTTTAAGCATGACAAACCACAGAAAAGTGTACTACATGAAAATACAGGAGAATGTGCTTTTTCCTAAATCAAGAATGAGTAAGACCAAATGACGCAGACGTCTCTATTACAAGTCTTTGAGCAAACAAAAAGGAAAAACAGTTTCATCGGACAGTGTGACTAAGAAAGTACAAAACACAGGGTGTTATGGGAGCCTGGAGAAAAAAATAGAGAGAGCATTCATTATGTAGCTAAAAAACAGCATTTTTATTTCAAAATGAAACATGACAGGGGCACGCAGGTGACAGTCGGTTGTGTCCAACTCTTGATTTTGGCTCAGGTCATGATCTCACTGTACATAAGTTCAAGCCCAGTGCAGGGCTCTGTGCTGACAGCAAGGAGCCTGCTTGGGATTCTTCCTCTCTCCCTCCTCTGCTCATACTCGTGCACACATACTTTCTTTCTAAAATAATTTAAAAATTTTTTTTAATTTATTTCAAGAGAGTGCACGTGAGGGGTGCCTGGATGGCTTAGTCGGTTAAGCGTCCGACTTTCGCTTAGGTCATGATCTCGCGGTCCGTGGGTTCGAGCCCCGCGTCGGGCTCTGTGCTGACTGCCAGCTCAGAGCCTGGAGCCTGTTTCAGTCTGTGACTCCCTCTCTCTCTGACCCTCCCCTGCTCACGCTGTCTCTCTCTCTCTCCTAGAAATAAAAACATTAAAAAAAAAAAGAGAGAGAGTGCATGTGAGCAAGAGAAGGGCAGAGAGGGAGAGAGAATCCCAAGCAGGCTCCACACTGTCTGCAGGGAGTCCAACATGGGGCTTGGACCCACGATCCATGAGATCATGACCTGAGCTGAAAGAAATCAAGAGTCAGACACTTAACTGACTTGAGCCCCCCAGGTGCCCCCACAATTAAAACAGTTTTAAGAAGCATCTGGCTGGCTCAGTCTGTGGAGCATGAGACCCTGATCTCGGGGTTATGAGTTCGAGCCCACGCTGGGTGTAGAGATTACTTAATAATAAAAATAAAATATTGGGGATGAGCACTGAGTGTTATGTGGAAACTAATTTGACAATAAACTATTTGTAAAAAATAATAATAAAAATAAAATATCTTAATATATATATATATATTTGGGGCACCTGGGTGGCTCAGTTGGTTAAGTATCCAACTCAACTTCAGCTGAGGTCATGATCTCATGGTTAGTGAGTCTGAGCCCCGCCATCAGGCTCTGCACTGACAATGCAGAGCCTGCTTAGGATTCTCTCTCTCCCTCTCTCTCTGTCTCTCTCTCTCCTTCTCTCACTAAGATAAATAAATAAACTTGCGCCTGGGTGGCTCAGTTAGTTGGGCGTCCAACTTCGGCTCAGGTCATGATTTCGCAGTTCGTGGGTTCGAGCCCCGTGTCCGGGCTCTGTGCTGACA
>NW_027532162.1:976012-982958 GCF_008692635.1 Crocuta crocuta
TCATGCTGTCTCTTTCAGAAATAAATAAAACGTTAAAAAAAAAAAACACCTTTTTTAAAATAAAATTATAACAATTTTTAGTAAAAATAAATATATATTTTTTAAAATCAGTTTCCTTGGGAGAAAGGAAATGGGAAAAAGGACAACTCACTTATATCTTACATCTTTCATTTTCCCAAAAAAGCATATATTTTTTAATGACTTAAAAATAGATAAGACAAAAAAAAAAAAGATAAGACAACAGAAAGCAGGAACCATAAAAGAAAAAAATTAATAAAGTGGAATTCATTAAAACTTAAAATTACTGGTTATGAAAAAGGCACAGCCAAATAACATACAATTAAGCCCTAGACTGGGAAAAAGTATTTGCAACATACGCATCTGGCAAAAGACTCATACTCAAATAAGCAAGGAATTCCTATATCAATAAAATGACCCGACTTTACACGGGTAGCCTTAACAGACACTTCACAGAAGCAGGTGCANTTAAAATAAAATTATAACAATTTTTAGTAAAAATAAATATATATTTTTTAAAATCAGTTTCCTTGGGAGAAAGGAAATGGGAAAAAGGACAACTCACTTATATCTTACATCTTTCATTTTCCCAAAAAANGTTAAAAAAAAAAAACACCTTTTTTAAAATAAAATTATAACAATTTTTAGTAAAAATAAATATATATTTTTTAAAATCAGTTTCCTTGGGAGAAAGGAAATGGGAAAAAGGACAACTCACTTATATCTTACATCTTTCATTTTCCCAAAAAAGCATATATTTTTTAATGACTTAAAAATAGATAAGACAAAAAAAAAAAAGATAAGACAACAGAAAGCAGGAACCATAAAAGAAAAAAATTAATAAAGTGGAATTCATTAAAACTTAAAATTACTGGTTATGAAAAAGGCACAGCCAAATAACATACAATTAAGCCCTAGACTGGGAAAAAGTATTTGCAACATACGCATCTGGCAAAAGACTCATACTCAAATAAGCAAGGAATTCCTATATCAATAAAATGACCCGACTTTACACGGGTAGCCTTAACAGACACTTCACAGAAGCAGGTGCATGTGAATAAGTGTGCTCATCACCATTAGTCATCAGGGAAACGCGCACTGAGCCCCTAACAAGATGCCACTACACACCCACTAGATTGTGAAAACGGAGAGAGGCGATACCAAATGCCAGAGAGGGCACGGAGCAACCAGAAGAACACTCACACACTGCGGGCCCACGCATAAAATGTACAAGCACTTTGGGTCTGTTAATCACACATCTACCCTAGGAGCAATCCCACTCCCTATTTAACCAAAAGAGAGGAAAATGTACGTCCACACGGTCTCACACAAGAACAGGTGGCCCCCCAGATGTGCATCTGGAGGAAAATGGCTACACTATGTGTGGCAGCTCCCCCCAACAGCACATCACTCAGGAACAGAGCGGGACCACCCACTGACACATCCAACGCCACCGCCACAGATGCTGAAAGAAGCTGATGCAAAACATATACATTGTATAATCTCACGTACATTACATTCTAGAATAGGAACAATGGACCGGGATATAAAAATCAGACCAGTGGGACACCTGGGTGTTTAGCTTAGCGTCAGATCCTGACTTTGGCTCACACCATGATCTCAGTTTTGTGCGTTCGAACCTGGCGTCAGGCTCTGCACATTGATGGCCTGGAGCCTGCTTAGGGGTTCTCCCTCATTCCCTCTGCCCCCCCCCCCCACTCGCTCTCTCAAAATAAACAAATTTTAAAAAAATAAAAAAATAGTCAAATTCACACTGAGGTAGAACTGTGTTTGGAGTTGGGGAGGTCAGGGATGGAAAGTTATTATTTAATGGCCATCGAGTTTTTGTTTTGTAAGATGAAAATGTTCTAGACATCAGTTGTACAACAATGTAAATATACTGAATTTTTTACCACATCTGTAAAAGAATAGAAATGAACACTTTCCCCATTTGGTCAATGCTACAAATCCTTTTAGGCAGGCAGAATGAGGGAATTTAAGAAAAAACCCCCCACCTGGATTCACCATAAAAATGAAGGCTCAGTCAGCTTCCACTATCCCCTCCTCCAGGCCCGACTGAAGAACACGCACTACAACGCCAACGTGGTGGCTGACACAGCACACATTAGACAGCAACCCCAAGGGGTCACCACGGACACACTCCATCACTTGGGCCTCTGAAATGCAACTGGCCAAGGACTTCCGGGTGAAGGCAACTGGAGCCCAGCATTACTGTGATTCCTGACAGCAAAGTGGCTCTGAGCGTGAAGTGCGCAAGCAAAATTACCGGCACGAGAAGCCTGACCTCACAGCTGCGCACCTCTGTGACCCTGTTTCCTCCGCAGTACAATGGAGGTGAGTGCCACCGCACCCATTTTATCTGCTTTAGGTTAGCCTCACCGCCATCAGCTTTATTAGCAGTGGTACAGGGACTCCAGAGAGGCTGGGACATAAATTTACACCTTATGCACTCAGGGAACAATCCAAGGTTTAAACTGAGGTAACCAGAATATTTTAGAACCAAGAAAACAACTTATACTTTACATATGCACTTAACTTGGCTTAAAATGCTTGTTCTATTGATATTAACCTGCCTGCTTTATTTTTTAAGTATGGACAACCACCAAGCATATTTAAAAGCACAGATCCAAACTGCTTTCACCTCCCTTCAAAGTTTAGTCAAAACATAATAGTGTCATAACTTCTTAAGTTGACAGACGGTAACTACATTTATCAGGGTGAGCATTTTGTAACGTCTATAACCATCGAATCGCTATATTGTACACCTGAAACTAATACTGTACGTCAGCTATACTTCAATTAAAATGAGTGGATTTACGGGGTGCCTGGGTGGCTCAGTCAGTTAAATGTCTGGCTCTTGCTTGTGGCTCAGGTCATGATCTCAGTTTGTGAGGCTCGGTGCTGATGGTGCGGAGCCTGCTTGAGATTCTCTCTCCCTCAAAATAAATAAATAAGTAAACTTAAAAAAATAAGTGCATTTTTAAAAATTAGCTAAGACTAGGGCGCCTGGGTTGGCTCAGTCAGTGAATATCTGACTTTGGCTCAGGTCATGATCTCGTGGTTCACAGGTTCAGGCTCCATATCAGGCTGTGCTAACAGCTCAGAGCCTGGAGGCTGCTTTGGATTCTGTGTGTCTCTCTCTCTGCCCCTCCCCCGCTCATGCTGTCTCTCTCATAAACAAACAAACATTAAAAAAAGAAATTGGGGTGGGGACACTTGGGTGGCTCAGTCAGCTTAAGCCTAAGCGTCTGATTCTTGATTTCAGCTCATGTTATGATCTTGTGGTTTGTGAGTTCGTATAGGGCTCTGTGCTGACAGCTTGGAACCTGCTTGGGATTCTGTCTCCCTCTCTCTCTGCCCCTCCCCCATTTACTCTCTCTCAAATATAAATATTTTATTTATTTATTTATTTTTTCTAGGAGAGAGAGAGAGAGACAGCGTGAGCAGGGGAGGGTCAGAGAGAGAGGGAGTCACAGACTCTGAAACAGGCTCCAGGCTCTGAGCTGGCAGTCAGCACAGAGCCCGACGCGGGGCTCGAACCCATGACCGCAAGATCATGACCTAAGCGGAAAGTCGGACGCTTAACCGACTAAGCCACCCAGGCGCCCCTCAAATATAAATATTTTTAAAAAATTTTTAATAGTAAGACAAAAATAAAATCTTGAATTCATTTTGACAGAAGAATATATTAATTGGGAGGCTTCAGGGCAGAAAGAAACAAGGATGCCCTGGGAGAAAGCACACAGGTCGTTTCTGAATTAGCACACCTGCCCCGGGAGGTAATAGTCTCAGGAAAAATGTAAAAGGTCGCTGATAACCTCCTAGAAGCCCCCAAATCTTTGACTGCAGCCTAAATATTTGTCTTGAACTCCAAACCTGAATCTCCAACTGCCCACTATCCACTTGGGCACCCCACAAACGCTTCAGATGTAACCTATCCAAAACCAAGCTCACCATCTCGTCCGCCTCTCATCTTCCCCATCTTGGTGGGTGTCACAGCCAGTGAGCCTCCTGTGAGTGACAGGGAAGTAATTATAGATGCATTCCTTCAATAAACCCTATTAAGTGCTTATAAAAACCCCTGCCTTTATGGAGATCGCGGATGTGAAGCGGAAGGGACAGACAATAAACAAAGAAGGTAAATATAATGAAAGCGTACTGTAAGGACGATAGAAGTGCTAAGCGACACGGGGAAGTGGGGCCACAGGGACACGCTGAAGAGCAGGCTCCGCAGGAGCCTGGGGGTGCTTAGGTGAGGGCCAGAGCTAGAGTACAGAGGAAAGACGCGGGGGCAGAGTGCTTTCAGGACACTGGCCAAAACTTGGCAGAGGACTGACACCATCCAACTCTACCTCAGCAGCCCGCTCTGGCCGCGAGCACAGCCGCTCCGCTTCTTCCACTGCAGCCCGACTCCTAACTCTGGTCTGGTCACTCCCACGTCAGGGCCACTCGAACCCTTGAAGCCAGAGCTAGTCCATTTGTGTCACTGTTCCCACTGTCGCTGCCCTAATTCAGGAGCTCTCCCTCTGGAGCCACAGAGGCTCACCTTGGTTCAAATCACCCGCCACACTACCTATGCTTCCGAAAGGGTCACCTCACTCTTAAGAATCCCCCAATCCTCCTCCCTGCTCTCCTTCCCTGACCTTCTCTTTCCACCCCTGCCCGCCCCAACTTTAGTCCCCTCTACAGCAACACGGCCTCAGGGCCTCTAGGCCCGCCACCACCCAACCCAGCCCTGGCATTTGGTACTTTTCTTTGAGTCCCCTACCCAGAGTCACCTTCGCAGGACACTCAGCACAGCATTTACTGTCTTTTATCTCTATTTCCCCAATACGTAGCACAGCACCTGCCATCCAGTTGTTTGTTTCTTTAAGTTTATTTATTTTTGAGAGAAAGAGTGCCAGAAGGGGGTGGGGGGGGGGAACAGAGGATCCAAAGCGGGTTCTGGGCTGACAGCACAGATGTGGGGCTCAAACTCACCAACCGCAATATCATGACCTGAGCCAAAGTCAGAAGTTTAACCAACTAAACCACCCAGGTGTCCAGCAGGTTCTTGACAGACATTTAAGAACAAGCTTTTGGGGTGCGTGGGTGGCTCAGACAGTTAACCATCAAACTTTGGCTCATGACCTCATGGTCCATGAGTTCGAGCCCCGTTGTCAGGCTCTGTGCTGGCAGCTCGGAGCCTGGAGCCTGCTTCCGATTCTGTGTCTCTTTCTCTCTGCCCCTCCCCCGCTCATGTTCTGTCTCTCTCTGAAAAATAAACATTTAAAAACTTTAAAATTTTTTTTTTCTGGAGACAGAGAGACAGTGTGAGCAGGGGAGGGTCAGAGAGAGAGGGAGACACAGCATCTGAACCAGACTCCAGGCTCTGAGCTAGCTGTCAGCACAGAGCCTGACACGGGGCTCGAACCCACAAACTGTTAGATCATGACCTGAACCGGTCGGCCGCTTAACCGACTAAGCCACCCAGGCGCCCCATAAAAAATTTTAAAAAGAAAAAAGAACCAACTCTTGGTTTCATTGATTTAAAGAAAAAAAAAAAAAAAAAGACCAAGCTTTTGTTATTTAACAGGCTAATCATTTTTATTCTATGTCCTGAAATTTGACACTTAAAACGTGCCTCTACTTCTGTTTAAGACATTACTGATGACTTCTGTGTTTCATAAAGTCCTGGCTTCTTAATCATATTCCACTCATGCTTCCCTGTTAATATGAATCCTACAAATTAATCAACTTTTACAGTCCCATACGGAAAGTTACACATTGCCTTACCTACTTTTCAGTGTTGTGAAGCATGCTTCAGAATGTCTAATTTTTTTAATGTATAACTTTAAATAACTACAGTTAAGCTTTTATTTATTTAAAAATACTTAAGATACTATGTGCTCCTCCCCAGTGGCATCTTCTCCCTTCTCCTTCCTGGAGGTACCGTCTTGATTCCCATGCTTGTCTTTCTACCTTCAGCATGTGTTGTCCAGTGTTTTTACAAGGCACTTCCGCAGGTCACGGTGAAGCCACCAGCCTGGGTCCTCCACACCCTGGAGCATGACCCGGCTGCCATGCAACACCGCAACATGATGTTGCATTCTTGGATGACCTGGAGAAACTGGCTCTTAAGGGCGCCTAGCTTCCTAGGTAATTCCCCGTAATCTGACATTTTTAATATTATCATTGTATTCTTACATGTTCTTAAGAAACAAGAGAACAATGAATCAAATTTTGCAACCTAACTGAGGCTTATTGACAACCCCTGAAAGAAGTAAATCCAGGACTGTAATAAGATCATGACACTGAAGAAGGTCTCCCAAATTCCTGATGGGTTTTTCACTGAACTATTACAATGTACTCTGAGCTAATGATTCTGAACAACGGCTTAGTCATGCTGTACCAAAAAAAAAAAAAAGCCTTTAGAATCTCACTAATGCAAAGAATCGGGAACTGCCCTTCTATATGCTAGTTTTAATAGCTTATTTCAAATGTTCTGTTCTCACACTTTTTAAGAACATTTTTGCAAGTACTCCTTATCAAACGCGTAACATGTAAAATCCTAATGTGTTGTTTAAATAATAAAAGAATGTGCAGCAATAGTTCCATCACAAAATTACCTGGATCTACAAATCTTACCTTATAAAATCACCCAGCCCACCAGGCACTTTGTTTTAATTTTTTTTTTTTTTTTAAGGAAAGAAATGCACCAGATTTTGACAACGGCGTAAGTATTCCAGGCCCAGAGCTGCTAAGTTTCGCACGGAGAGCAACGCCAGCCCAGGGGACACCGTGCAGGACACGGACCCCGCACGCTCCCGACCCGCCCGGCAGCCCGTCGCCCGCGAGCCTGACAGGCGCGCCCGCCCAGGGCGGTGCCGCCGGGGAGGGCGGGGGCCGGAAGGGGGAGGGGGGGCTC
>NW_027532162.1:983122-986806 GCF_008692635.1 Crocuta crocuta
GCCGCACAAGTTCAGGCGGACGGCCGCCTCTGACTGCGCCCGGGCCCTGCCCTCCTGCTTTCCCGTATCGGGAATGATGTTCGCAGGGTGCCATGCCCCCCCCTTGACGCGTTTTATGTGCGCGCGTTTCAGTCGCTCTGGAACCTCCAAAGGAAGGGATCCTAAGGGGCTAGGCGAAGCCAGGATGCCTCGCTCCCTCCTCCAGGGAAACCTAGTCTTTGGTCAACGCCCTGGCCGGAGTCCCCATCTCATTTTCCCTTCGCCCCAGGGTCGTCGGATCCTCAAGAATCAGAGCTCGAGAGGAGTTTCCAGGCGCTTCCCGCAGCCACAAAGGCCTCGCACAAATTGCACCGCTAGTGCCTGCAAGGGCAGCCGTGCTCCCCCTGCTGCTGCACGGCCAACCCCCCAAGAGTCCACACCCCCGGCCACAGTGCCACGACCTCCAGCCCCCGCCTGAAGGGCAGTACTTCCAGGTCAGAGAGCGCTCCTGAGCCTCATCCTGCTGCATCGCCAGCTATGCAGGCCTGACTCAGCAGCCGGCCCGGAGGACACATGCTGATTCAGTGGGCAAGGCTCAGCTTTCTTTGCCTGCCACCAGCTTGGGAGAAACCATCGNCCCCCCAGGTGCCTGCGGATGTCCCAAGTGAGGCCCCGTGGCAGTATTCACCAGGAGGCGTTCCTCCACCCCACACTTAGGAACTGCTGTGCTCTTCAGCTGTATCAACCCAGCACCAGCACCCCTTCTAACCCTGGAATCACACAGTCACTAGGCAGGTAAGTGCTCCTAGATTCTCACAGGGAGGTCCAATTACTTTACTATCATATAAATGCAAAGATCAGCTTAAAAGGGACAAGGGAGAGGCAGTGAGTCAAGCCTTTCCACACTCCCTTAGTGAGTTAGCCACACTCCTGTAACCAAAGTGCTCTAGAAAAGAGAGGAACAGGCTGAGTGAGGCTCCTTTATCTGTAAATCTGGGCTTAGTGACTGTTCGCTCCACTCACCCAGATGCTTAATGTCCTCTTCTACTGAGGGGCCAAGATCCTACCTCCTTAATATTGCTTTAGTCCCTCCCCTCTCCGTCCCCACTCTTGCCACTCTGTTTAGGCTTTAGTATCTTGTTCTTTCATTCTCTCAACAAATGTTTGTTGAGCTGCTGTGATCTCCACCATAAGAGCCAAGGTGAGCTGGGAAACAGGATAGATGGTAAGATACCTGCTCTTGCTCACACAATGCTATGCAGAGAAAAATGAGGTAATGGCACGGTGGTGGAGTGAACTCTGACACAGGCAAGTGAGCTAAGACCTGACTAACAGGAAGAAGCCAAGTGAGCAAAAGGCAAAGATCCTGAGGAGAATGAGTCTGGAGTGTTGGGGAAAGAGAGAAAAGGCCAATTCGTCCACCACATTCGTAGATGCCTGAATCTGCTCCTGCCACTTCCTTCCTGGAAAGGCTTCGGTGCACCCATCGCTCAGGGCGAGGGGCTGGAGCACAGGCGTTGGGGGCCTCAGAGTCTCACACTAAGACTTATAATCACCCACCCTCACGGAGCAGCCCTGGCCATTCTCAGTAGCTTTCAAATCCTTGCTTTAAAAAAAAAAAAAAAAAGATGGGGCGCCTGTGTGGCTTAGTCGGTTGAGCATCCGACTTTCACTTAGGTCATGATCTCGCGGTTCCTGGGTTCGAGCCCCGCGTCGGGCTCTGTGCTGACTGCCAGCTCAGAGCCTGGAGCCTGCTTCAGTCTGTGACTCCCTCTCTCTCTGACCCTCCCCTGCTCACGCTGTCTCTCTCTCTCTCTCCTAGAAATAAATAAAAATTTAAAAAAAAAAAGAGAGTTTATTTATTTTTTTAGAGAAAGCAAGGAACAGAGAACAAGCTGAGGAGGGTCAGAGAATCCAAAGCCGGCTCAGCACTGACAGCAGAGAGCTGGATTCGGGGCTCAAACTCATGAACCGTGAGATCATGACCTGAGCAGAAGTCGGACGCTGAACCCACTGAGCCACCCAGGCGCCCCCATTCTCCGTGGCTTTCAATTCTCTGATCCTCACAGCCGCTCCAAGAGAGGCACTGTTACCCCCCTTTACTGCAGCTCAGGCCCTTCAGGCTTCCTGGCCTGCTCACTGATTCCCGGACAAGGATCAACTGAGCTTTAGGAATCAGAAGGGAGCAGTGCTGTGCTTCCTGTGTGGGCTCTAGCAGACCTAAGGAGAGCCTTTGTGGTGGAAAAGCTTCAGCAAGGCTACTCAGGGACCCCGAATCCATGGTCTGTCCTCACTCACAAACCTAGAGGGCCAGGGCCTGGGAAGCACACACCTATCTGCACACGTCCCTATGGCCAACAGCTTGCTGGGCCAGCCAGGGTCCCAGAGCATTAGCCAGGGTCCTGGGGGGGTGAGGCTGTGTTCACCAGGGACCTGTGGAGCTGGCTCTCCTTGTTCCCTCTCATGCTCTTCCATTCTGAAAACAGGCAGCCTGCGTGGGTGAGCCACCTCCTCCTCCTCTCGGCCTGTCTGTGTCCTGCTTTCCCCAAAGCTAGACGCCTTGTCCTCTGCCCTCCTCTGTTTCTGTCTCCTTCCCCTCCTTCTCCAACCATTCGCTTCCCTGCTCTGAAACCTGAGAGATCAGCAGGCAGCCTGCAGGTCAACACAGAGGCCGGGCCGATGTAAAGACTGGGAGGCAACCGATAGGACCCGGATGAAGCCAGGACGGAAGGTCCCTGGTCAAGGAGGAGTGGGAACGTGAGAACAGGGTGCCTGGGTGGCTCCGTCCGCTAAGCTTCATGATCTCACGGTGTTTGAGATTGAGACCCACATCTGGGTCTGTGCTGGAAGCACAAAGCCTGCCTGGGATTCTCTCTCCCTGCCCCCCCCCCCCCCTGTTTGTGCTCCTTCTCTCTCTCTCAAAATAAATAAATAAACATGAAAAAGAAAAGAAAAAAAGTATGAGTGAAAACATATAATGCCCACCTCCTGCGGACAGCCAGCACCTGGGAGTCAGAGATACATCAGGAGCGGACAGCCTGGCGCTCCCCTCCTTCCTGATACTGAGGACTACGGTGTCGGGGTGAGGTGGGCAAGGGAGGACAGCCTGTGGAGCCGAGCCCGAAGGCCCCGGGTCAGGTGCTGAGGGGGACGCTCTAGTCCCTCAAGGATCGGGGGCTCCCTGGACGGGGGACATTCACGTGGCAGGCGGCAAGGATCCAGCAGCTGAGTCCAAGAGGTGCGACTGTAGGGAGAACAAACAGTGCCCAACACAGAACCAGCCGCACACACGCACAGACGCGCACACGCACACACGCGCACACACACACACACAGCGATTGGAGAATGGAGGGGCTCCTATCTTTTTTCAAAAGCATTCATCTTTCCACTGTAAGTGTCTGTCGATGTCTCCGCCCCGCAGCTGCCCTTTGCGGGAGATTTCCCGAGGGGTGTGCGGTCCAGGGGCAGCCCCAGTCCCTTAGTGTCTAAAGAACGGAGGGGGGGAGGGGAGCGCGCAGAAAGAAGGGGGGAGGCACCGGAAGCCTGCCTTTGGCTGCGTGGGGCGCTGGGAAGCGGTTCTGGGCCGTGCGTCCTCAGGTCCCGAGGGGGCCACCTGCCCGGGCCCACACACCTCCGGAGGGACGGGCAGGGAGGAAGGTGAGCACAGGCTGTGCGGCCAGTACCCGCACCTTCGCGCCAGCCTCG
>NW_027532162.1:986893-1006969 GCF_008692635.1 Crocuta crocuta
GGGTGCCTCTGCCTGTCCCCCTCCCACCTGGGCACCGCCCCGACACACCCCTCACCTGGGCACCGCGCCCCACGCCCCCTCGGGACTGGGCTCCGCCCCCACGTGACCTGCAGGCTGGGCGCCGCCCCCCACGTCCCCTCCAGTGGGAGTCCAGTCTTGCAGAGGCTCGGGGACTGCCTCCTGGCATCTGGACCCGAGCCCGGGGTCGGGGCTGCTGGGGCTCGGCTGCCTCGCGCTCTGCCCAGGTCACGCCCTCTCTGGTCTGCGGCTTCGGTTCTGAAAACCACCGTGAACAGATGTGCAGGGGTGTCTTCCCGAAGGAGCCGCGGACCGCGGACCGTAGGCTGCGGGACCGCTCCCTCCACCCGAGCAGCGCTGCCGCACTCCGGGCGGAAGGAGGAGGCCGGGGGCGCAGCTCCGTCAGCCTCTCTCTCCCAGCTCTCTCCGAATGCCGGGAAGGTTGGGCCTGGGCCTGACCCCGGCCCCCAGCATTCCTGACTAGCCCCTTCCCACGTGCGCGCTGGGCCCCCCTATTTCTGGAGCACCACTGAAGCGAGGCTGCCCAGTTCCAGGCCGAAGCCCCCAGGAAGCGGGGTGACTGCACTTCTGTGCTTTGGGGACCCTCCACTGCCGCGGTGCAGGCCCTTCCAGGGCCACGGGCGGGGCCCAGGAGGCGCAGACATGATGCACAAACAGGCAGGAAGGGCAAGTGAGTCTCTGCTGGAGAAAATGCATTGCCGCCGGGGATGTGGGTTCCTACACTTACCACCCACTGTTGAGCCACAGCATCCCCAGTGCCCGGAGCCAGATGAGCCGTCAGGCATAAGAGAACATGTGCTGGGCTTCCCACAGTATGTGGCCTGGAGGCCTGGCCTGTTCTATGTGATTATCTAAAAAGGGCAATGCCAAAAACCCGGAGAGGTGAGGGCAGCTGCCACCGACAATCACAATCCAGTGTGATGGACACGAAGATAGAAATAAGCACCCGCGGGGGCGCCAGGGGGGGAGGGCTACTGGCTAACTAGGTGGGTGCAGCACACGACTCTTGATCTCAGGGTTGTGAGTTCAAGCCCCACATTGCTTGAGATTGCTTAAAAATAAAATAAAATCTTGGGACGCCTGGGTGGCTCAGTTGGTTAAGTGTCTGACTCTTGATTTGGGCTCAGGTCATGATCTCGAGGTTTGTAGGATCAAGCCCCATGACAGACTCTGCACTGATAGCACAGAGACTGCTTGGGATTTTCCCTCTCCCTCTCTCTCTCAAAATAAACGCACACACACAAAAGACAAAAACAAAAACCACAATCTTGGAAAGAGAGAGAGGAAGAAAAGAGAAAAGAGAAGAAACTGGGGGCCTGGAATTAGGCACATGTCATGGAAAACTGAAATTCTCACTGGGCATCTGCCTATTTCATTATGAAAATATTCAAACATGCAGGGGAAAATGTACACACCGCCAAGATCGTACAATTCACATTCTGCTCTGTTTTATCTCCTGTCTCTCCATTTCTCCAAACCTCTCCCCACCCCTCTAGACACTGGCATGCATATCATTAATGGTGTTCAGTATTTGTGTTTTCAGGGGGAATTGACACAACGTGAAATGCACATGTCTGGGGGCGCCTGGGGGACTCAGTCGGTTAAGCAGCTGACTTCAGCCTGGGACGTGATCTCCCTGTTCCTGAGTTCCAGCCCCGCGTCGGGCTCTGTGCTGACAGCTCAGAGCCTGGAGCTGCTTCAGATTCTGTGTCTCCCTCCCTCTCTGCTCCACTTCTGCTCGTACTCTGTCTCTGTCTCTCAAAAATGAATAAACATCAAAAAACAATGTGAAATGCACACGTCTGAAAGAGACCTTCAAGGTGCTCTGATCACTGTTTACATGTGTGACGGAACCCCTATCTAGAAATGGAATGTTGACCCCACAAAATTCCCTCATGCCCCTTCTCAAGTCCCCCAAACACTGTTCTGTTGTTTTGTTTACTGTAGTTTAGTTTGGCTGCTCTGGCGTGTTACGTAGATAGAAGCGTACAGTGTCTGCCTTTCGCGTCTGGCCCCTTCCACCCACGTGGCAGTTTTACGCTCACCCAAGCTGACTGCTGCCCCCTGTGGATGACGCCCTGGGCTGCCTCCGCTCTGGTTAGTAGAACTAAAGCCGACCTGAGCTCTCTTGCACGTGTTCCTGGGAAACACGAACTGTCTTTTCTCCTGGGCGAAGACCCAGGAATGGAACTGCTAGGCTCTAGGGTAGGTGTCTGTCTAGTTTTATCAGAACCTTGTAGGCCTTTTCCCTGAGCAACTGACCACTTTCTGGCCCAGCAGCGATGTAGAAGCTCCCACACGTGGCAGTGTGCTGTACAAACACCCTTGAGGAGGCGGCCGGCCACAAGGGACGGTCAGTGCCTCCGCGCATTAGGCTCCCAGGCCAGCAGGAGTGGGGGAGGCATGGAGCGGTGACTCGCAGCCACAGCTGCACCCGTATGGGCTCCGCACCTGGATTACAGAGGGGCCCTGGGAGGCGGCGAGGGACATAGTTCCTCAGTGACAGCCCAGCCCCCGGGCACAAAGTCCCTTCATAAGACGTCCTAAACCAATGATTCTGCTGTTAAAAAATGATTTAAAATGTTGGACTATGTGCTCCAAATACGCAGCAAGAGATGTGGTGGTGACAGGGGACGCGCGGCCTCCATCTTTGGAGAGAAGACACGTAGCTGGTGAGCGGCCTGGGGACGGGCCCCCCAGCAGGCACAGCTCAAATCTGACACTCCCATGGCAGGTTACATTTCCCATAGTAGCCACGCTAACCACACGTTCTTCTTACAGTGTGGCTCTGACACTCCTCCCAGGCAGAGCTGTGGTCTCTGTCCCCTTCCTTTGAAGCTGGGTAAGCCTGTGACACAGTGGAAGTGACACGATGTGACTTCAGAAGACAGGCCTTGAAAGGCGCTACTGGCTCCCCCCGGTTCTCTTGGGAAGCTCACTCTTGGGGCCCAGCCGCCATGCTGCTGGAGGAAGCCCAAGCAGCCACGCGGGGAGGCCACACAGGGCGCACTTGTGCAGACGTCCCAGCTGACAGCCAGTGTCACTGTCACACACGTGAGTGAAAATGTCTCCTGTGAGATCAGCCATCCTTGATGTGCCAGTCCAAACCCCTGACCACAGAGTCTGTGAGCCTCACAGAAGGGTTGAGACCTGTCACGGAGGTTTGGGGTTGTTTGTTACACAGCATGAGTGACTGGCACGTTCTCTTGGGTCCCCGAGCACAATCCGTTCCTCTGAGCACTCATGGGCCTTCGTGAGCTGGCACCTGGGGGTGCAGGGGCATCGGTTAGGAATGTGCTCGGCCCTGCCTCACTGCATTAGGCCCTCCACCTCTCACTGTGGCCAAAGTAAGCAGCACGGGCCCCCCAACAGCTGAGGCGAGGCTGGTCTTTGTGGTTCCCAGCAGGACGCACAGGCAGTGTGACAGGAGGCAGGGGCGAAAGAGGAAGGGACCGAACTAGGGCCCGTGGGAGGAGCCACACTCGGCTGGAATCAGGAGACCAGGCCCCAGCCCCAGGCTCCTCCACAATGTAATCTCAGCCTTTTCCCCATAAAATGGGGGTAATTGCCCTGTCGGTCTGCCTCCCAGGAACATCATGAGGAGACGGTGGGTGGGAGCCGGTCCTGTGTTCCACCCCAATCCCTGGGGGGGCACCTGAGCCAATGGCCGAGACTTGGGGGAGCCTTCTAGGGAAGGGGCCCAGCTGGAAGCTGGGGTCTCCTAGGGCCACCGTGCCACTGGGCAGCCTAGGGCCACTCTTCTTTTTCTAGGGCACATCTACTAGAGGGCCCAGAGCCGAAGGACTCCAGAAGATTCCAGGCCCTGGGCTGCTGCCCCACCTGCCCCACACCCCTCACCCCCAAGGTCACAGGTGGGGTCACATGGACAGTGTGGTGTCCCTTCCCCTCCCTGCACCTACCTGCCTCCTCTAGGAAGCCCCCCAGTACTCTCTCTCCCTGGGACCCTGCCAGCCTCAGCTCTGTACTCCCCACAGAAGGGCACCCCAGAGAGGGGATCACCAAGCCTTTCCTGGGGTGGTTCTCTTGGTTATCAGCTCTCCACAGGCCCTGCTTCTGCAGAACTCTGGACCTCAGGGACCCACAATATGTTAGCCACCCCTTTTCTACCACAGATGGCTGTGATTCTAGAAGGGGGTGTACTTGCTCAAGGACACAGATACGGGGCTCCTCAGATGGGCAGATGGAGAGCTCCTTCTATCTTGGATAAAAATAGCCACGCAGGTGCCAAGCCTGACTCCAAATCAGCACAGGCTGCTCCTGCCCAGTGACAGTCCCCTCTAAGAGCAGAACATTGTTGGGGGGCTTTAGCCCCTGGATGCCTGACAGCAGCTGGCCGCCGGCTCCGAGGTGCTCCCGCTACGGAGGGCAGCCTCCGGCCGGCTCTTCCTGGTCCTCAGGGCCATCCAGGGACTGGACTCGCCTCCCAGCGGCTGAGCGTTCTGGGCGCAGACCCCTCCTCAATGCCCTTGGAGGCTCCTGCTGCCCTCCCCAGGGCCTAGTACAGGCTCTTCATAAATGGAGCTAAACTGAATGAATAAATGAAAGAACAAGCAAACAAATGAACAAGAAAACATTCAACATCCCAGGTGCTGGATTTCACACATCCCGGGTGGAAATCCCGGTCTTCATCTGCCTCACCCCTCCCCTGTGCCACCTGTGGGTGGCCTTGAACTTCTGGATGCTGCCATGGGGGAGGGAGGCTCTGTGTCCCAGGGCTTCCTTACCTCTGCCTCTAGCTAGTATATGATCGAGTCTCAGCCCGGCCCACCTTGTAGGAGCTGAATTTGCTGCTGCAGTCCAGACGTCACGTCTTGGCACCTCACCGTCCAGAAGGAGAGAGCCTCACCTCCCACCCATCAGTAAATGCCCCAGGCCACAAGCCCACCGGGCCCCCAGGCCAGAACACCTTGCACTGCTTGGCTTAGCTGATGTTCCCCCTCCCCCCCCCCACTGCCGGGAAGGTGCTGCTGCAGGATTGGGGCTGGGTGGTGGGGCTGGGGGGGCAGCCACGTACAGGTGGCTCTGGCTCTCCAGGCTCACACAGCCCCACTTGCTTGGGCAGCACCCCCGGGGGCTGGTACAGGGGGCCGCCTGCAAGCTCAGACTGTCCACACCAACACCGGTCTGGCTCACCCAATCAGGTCGTCAAACCCGGGGCCCGTGTCCGCCACCCTCTGAGCCAGCTTCCTTCTTTCCTCTCCCCAGTTCCCGGCTGCCTTTCACGCCTGTCTACACAGGAAGTGCGATTATGAACACTGTTTGCACTGGTTTCTTGTAGCTGTCCTGGTCCCTGTATGACCTGCTGGATGCACAGTCCTGTTTGGGAGGAGGCTCACCCCCACCAGAACCGCCTCCTCGTCAGCGCAGCCCGGGCCACATGACTCCAGAAATGCTCAGGAGAAAGGGGACCTGGAGGTGGGAAGCCGGCGAAGGGCTTAGAGTGTCACCCTAGGAGCAGTTGGGCCCCAGCCCGCCTAGACACCACTGCGCCCATCTCCGTGCGGAGGCAAAGTCCAGGCCTGAAGGGACCCGCAAGTGGGGCAGACCCAGGCCGCCCACCCGCAGGGAGGCTCTCAGCCCTGCACGTGTTCGGTGCCCTGGGATGAGGCGTGCCAGGCTCTGCCCAGCTCTGCGGAGTAGACGGGAGGACGAGGCAGGCGCTGAGTAAGGAAACGCACAGATGCACATATCATCACAACGGGCGAAAGTGGAAAAACTCCCAGCCTCTGGAGAGTCTGGGGTGAGCCTGCCTTGGCTGTGCCGGGTGTGTCCGTCTGCCCTGCGTTCCGGGCCCCGGTCCACACCCAGCACCCGCGATCCTGTCTACACAGAAACTCAGCACAAACCCTATCCCACGTGTTCACACCCACGTTCCGTGAGCACCAGCCAGGGCAGGCAGTGGCATCCCACTTTACAGATGGAGAAACTGAGGCTAGGAGAGGGGAGACTGGTGGCAAGTCTCGACTCACATCCAGTCACTGCACCAAAGTCGAGTGCCCATCTCTATGCTTCAGTAAGACTAAAGCTCGTACCGGGTTCTCGGCTCCAGAGACGACACACTCGGGAAGAGACGTAGCAGGGCCTCTGGAAGTTTCAACGATCGATTGATTCGAGAAGTTGCTGATCCATCAGACATGAGTCTCGCTCCCCTTTCCCAGGGCTGCACATCCACTCAACCTCATTCCAAAGCGCTACATTCCTCCTGCCACTGTCATTAGCGCTAAGTCTGGAGCCCGCCAGAGTATGTTTGCTGGGGCTGCTGTGACAAATGACTGAAAACGGGGTGGGGGCGGGGGGGGACAAAACAAAAGAAGTAGCTTCTCTTACAGTTCTGGAGGCCAGAAGTCAGACGCCGAGGTGTGGGCAGGGCCGGCCCCCTGGGGCTCCGAGGGAGGCGTGTGCAGGCCCCTGGCCAGATGGTGGCTCGAGTCCCCGGGCTTGACGACACACCAGCCCAGCCTCTCTCGTGGTCACGTGGCCTTCCCTTTTCTGTCTGTGCCTGTCACAAATCTCCCTCCCCTTTGTAAGGACACTTGTCATTGGATGTAGGGCCCCCTCCTAAACCCAGGGTGACGTCACCCCGATAACCTTAATGACATCTGCAAAGTCCCTGTTTCCAAACAGGGGCACAGTCCTGGGTACAAGGGACGCGTCTTCTGAGCGCACTCACCACGGTCGGCCTGTCCCTGGAAGCAGACTGCTGATGCCCCATTTTACAGATGAGGCAAGTGAAGTGTGGAAAGGTGGACCTCCGCTCTGTTCTCAGTGCGGACGCATCCCGGGCCTGTGAGAGGGAGGGAGGGGCCTGGCCAGAGGCCCTGCGCTGTGGAGAGAGCCCCCAGGACCCCTGCAGGCATTGTGAGCGCGCCCCGAATCCATGTGAGGATCTGGGCGCCTGTCTGGCAGACAGCAACACTCGCTGACTGTCAGCGCTATTTGGTAGAAGGGCCAGGGCCCCCAGCCGCACTCACTCAGCACATCTACTGGCCCAGGTCCACTGTGGTGAGGCAGGGGTGGGGGCGGGGAAGGCGGAGGGGAGGCCGACACAACTCTGCCCCTACAGAGGCCGCGTCCTCCGGGCTGGGCGCCTCCAAGCACCGAGGGCGAGATTCTGGGTTTTGCAGGCAGATGACGAGGCCGGACCCTGTGCTGACAGAAGGTCCCACTTTCTTTCTTTTTTAAATGTTTGTTTATTTTGAGAGAGAGCACAGGTGGGGGAGGGGCAGAGGGAGAGGGAGAGAGGATCTCACGCAGACTCTGCCCCATCTGCCAAGAGCCCGACGCGGGGGTCGATCCCACGAACCGTGAGGTCACAACCTGAGCAGGGATGGAGAGGCAGACGCTGCACCCACTGAGCGCCCCAAGTGCCCTACGAGGAGGGGCTAGGGGACCGACTAGGGGCGGCTCTGAGAGGCGTCCCGGCCGCCACGGCCAGGCCCGGGGAGGCGCCGAGCACGGGCCGGGCTGCTTCTTTCTATAAAAGTCTCGTCTGCCCACTGGTTCCTCTGGCAAGAGGCCTCCCTGGCCTTTCAGAGCAGCGCCCGCCGCCCGCGGCCCTGGCTCTGTGCGCCCCTCTCCACTCCGCATGAGCCGCAGACGTTCTCACAGCAAACGCATCTTTGGGTGTGTGCGCTGGGGCTGGGGGAGCACTTACAGCCCCCAGATACCTGGACAGAAACCGCCCCTGGAAATCCTCCGACCGCGTCTGTGCACCTCACCCCCTCCTCCCGCGGCTCCTCCCGTACTTTTCCGCCCAAGGCCTGACTGAGGACAAACTGGACAATCATCACTGCACATCGATAGCCAAGTAGCTGCAAAGGCAGCTTGGAACAGCCTGCGCATTTCTGGAAGATTGATCAAGTCGTTTTCAGTGGCGTGAATGGGAAGAGATTTCCTGGGAGACCTGTGGGCTGAGCAGGACGTCCAAGGAGCGGTGTGTCCGGCAAGGAGGATGGCGGTCCCCTCCATGGGCACGGGACGCCGCGTCGCCCGCGAGGGCTGTCTCATCCACCGCTCCACGCCCAGAGCCGGGAGCAGGGCCTGGCACGCGGGAGCTTGGATCAACGGGAAGTGAAGATCCTGCTGCCCTCACGGAACCCAAAGGGAAGGCCAGCGTGTGCCCCGGGCCCCGGGGTTCACCATCCGTGCCCCACAGCCATGCCTGGGGCTGCGGCACGCACGGACTCTGAGGACTCCCAACTCCAGGGGCACCTGGCCGGCTCAGTCGGTAGAACATGTAACTCCTGATCTCGGGGTCATGAGTTCAAGCCCCGCATTGGGCATGGAGCCTACTTAAAAAAATAAAAATAAAAATAAATAAAAGAACAAATACTGTATGATTCCATTCACATGCTGTCCCTAGTATATTCAAATTCACAGAGACGGAAAGAAGAGTGGGTGTCAGGGGCTGGGGGAAGAGGTGAGGGTTAGTGTTTGATGGGGACAGTTTCAGGCTGGGAGATGAAAGTGCTCCAGGGACGGGGGTGGGGACGGGGGCATGACAGTGTGAATGTGCTTCATGCCGCTCAGGGGGGCACCTCACAGGGCGTCAGCGCCCCCGTGGCTCAGCTGTGCAGAGGGGGACATGTGGCCGTGACATGACCCCCCAGCCCCCACCGGGGCCCCTGCCACATGGGCTTCGTGAGCAAGAACCCCCAGCCTCCCCTTTGGGGAAACTGACCCACCAGAAAGAGTAAAAGTGTACACTTCCTGCACTGTTCTCATCTGCTAACCAGAGACCCTGTGCTTTACCTTCGTTTTTAAAAACAGAAAAAAAGGGCCCCCCGGGGCTCCGCTGGTTAAGCATCCGACTCTTGATTTTGACTCAAGTCACGATCTCACAGTTTGTGGGATCGAGCCCTGCATCAGGCTCTGTGCCGACAGCAAGGAGTTGGCTTGGGATTCTCTCTCTCCCCACCCCTCTGCCCCTCCCCTGCTCACGTGCTCTCTCAAAAGTAAAATAAACATTTGAAAAAATTTAAAAACAGTTCTCTCTCCCTTTCTCTTTGTCCCTCCCTAACTTGGATTCTGTCTCTCAAAAATAAAAGACATAAATAAATAAATATTTTAAAAATTTAAAAAAACAACAGAAAAAGCAGGGATGCCTGGCTAGGTCAGTCAGTGGAGCATGCAACTCTTTTTTTTTTATTTTTAATTTATTTTGAGAAAGAGTGTGTGCATGAGTGAGCAGGGGAGGGGCAGAGAGACGGAGAGAGAGAATCCCAAGTAAGCTCTGTGCTATCAGTGTGGAGCCCAACTTGGGGCTTGAACCCACAAACCGATGAGATCATGACCTGAGCTGAAACCAAGAGTTAGATGCTCAACTGACTGAGCCCCCAGGCGCCCCAGCCCGCAACTCTTGATTTTGGGGTTGTCAGTTCCAGCCCCACACTGGCTGTAGCCATTACTTAAAAGTAAAAATCTTTAAAGGGCTCCTGGGTGGCTGTTACTTACACGTCTGACTTCAGCTCAGGTCATGGTCTCACGGTTCATGAGTTCAAGCCCCACGTCGGGCTGTGTGCCGACAGCTGGGAGCCTGGAGCTGCTTTGTATTCTGTGTCTCCCTCTCTCTCTGCCCCTCCCTTGCTCACACCCTGTCGTTCTCTCTCTCTCTGCTCCTTCCCCTCAGTCACTCAAAAATAAATAAACATTAAAAAAAATTACTGGGGCGCCTGGGTGGCTCAGTTGGTTGAGCGTCTGACTTCGGCTCAGGTCATGATCTCACGGTTTGCGGGTTTGAGCCCCACGTCGGGCTCTGTGCTGACGGCTCAGAGCCTGGAGCCTGTTTCGGATTCTGTGTCTCCCTCCCTCTCTGACCCTCCCCTGCTGACGCTGTGTGTGTATGTCTTTCTCTCTCAGAAAAAAATAAAAACATTAAAAAAAATTAAAACACATCAAGAAACAAGAACACAAAACACCAATGCCTATAAACAGTACCTAACACATAGAGGGGAAAAAGACTCAATTTTATTTTACTTTTTAACTCAGAAAAAACATTAAATATATCAGACACATTTTCAGGGAAAAGTTGTATACGTCCCTGACCTAATCTTCATTCTATAAATATTTAAAGTCCACAAAAAATACTTTATTTGAATATGGTTATGACAGAAAATCATCTTTTTTTTTTTTTAAGCTTACTTGAGAGAGAGAGAGACTGCAAACAGGGAATGACAGAGAGAGGGAGAGAGAGGATCTCAAGCAGACTCCATACAGAGCCCGATGTGAGGCTCGAACTCATGAACCACGAGATCATGACCTGAGCAGAAATCAAGAGTCGGCGCCTAACTGAGCCCCCCAGGCCCTGTTGGCCCCTGGCTTCTGATCGCTGCCTCCCCACTGCCTGTGCCCAGAGCTCATGTGAATAAGTTTCTGCTCCTCGAAACCTCCAGACACTTACCTTTAGGAGCCACGAGCATGCCAAGAAGAGCCGCCGCTGGTGAGAGCTCTTACGTGGTGTAAATACCACATAAATACTCGTGCCGGGTCACCAGCTGCCAGCTGGACAGCGGGGGACCAGGAAACAAGCTTTCTGGAACACGAGGCCAACTAAACTCTGAGACAACACATCCCCACGTCTTGGAGTCTGAGTCAGGAAACACCTGTATTTGAAGAGGCCTCTTACCAACAGCACATGCGTCTGGCTGTTCGACAGTCCCACGGGTTACAAAATACGAGGGATTTTCAAACTCTCCCTCCGCCTTCGCGCAGAATAACCTACAACAACGTGCTTTAACGGTCTGTTGTACCTTCACTACCCACTGGGACTCACTTTCCTGAAAAACCTTTCAGATGACCCACTTGTTTTTTGCTGTTACTATGGAAAGTTACCCTTGGAATCTTTAAGAATTGATGTATAGGGGCGCCTGGGTGGCTCAGTGGGCTGAGCGTCTGACTTCAGCTCTGGTCATGATCTCACCACTCATGAGTTCGAGCCCCACGTCAGGCTCTGTGCTGACAGCTCAGAGCCTGGAGTCTGCTTCCGACTCTGCGTCTCCTTTTCTCTTTGCCCCTCCCCTGTTCATTCTCTCTTTCTCACTCTCTGTGTCTCAAAAACAAAATAAACATTTAAAAAAATTAAAAAATAATTTAAAACATTAAAAAAACTAATGTGCAGGGGCTCCTGGGTGGCTTAGTCGGTTGAGCGTCCGACTTTCGCTTAGGTCATGATCTCGCGGTTCATGGGTTCGAGCCCCGCGTCGGGCTCTGTGCTGACTGCCAGCTCGGAGCCTGGAGCCTGTTTCAGTCTGTGACTCCCTCTCTCTCTGACCCTCCCCTGCTCATGCTGTCTCTCTCTCTCTCTCCTAGAAATAAATAAAAATATTAAAAAAAAATTAATGTGCAAAAAGAATTCATAACAATACCACTACAAGTTGCTGTTTATTCCAGTGTCCCATATTTAGGACAAAGGTGATCTTCAAATAACTTGAAAGGAAGAGCTCACGGGGACCCTGATCCTGCCGGCAACAGGCTGACAATCCCAGCGGAGCGGAGCGGAGGGGTGAGGTGAGGAAACGACTGGGGGTGGTTCCGTGAAACCCCAGGTTCCGGGTTCCATCCTTGCTGTTTGGTGCGTGCGCTCCACCCCACGGGGACCTCTGTCAACAGAAAGCTGGAGAACAGGGCAGGGAGCCTGAGCGCCGGGCAGCGCTCCCTGGGAGGCATGGCATGGGCAGCGCCAGCTCTCCTGGGCATACAGGAGGCCGACAAGGCTCTCACATGCACCCCCACTCTCCACGGGGCCCTTAAGGCCTCCCCGGGAGGGGGCCTGGGGGTGGGACATGCTTCCTCTGCTTTCTGCATTTTCTCCATGCAAACCGTCTTTGCTGGCAGCAGTTTAGAACCACAGAGGACACCGAGGCTTCAGACTGTGTTCCCTGCCTCAGTCTGCACCACAGGCTGTCTGCCAAGTGGCTTTGGTTAATTCCGGAACCCCATCTGGCCCTGGTGCACATGCGCCCTAACGCAGCCCGGCTCTGAAGGCCACTTCCCGGTTGCCATGGCAGGTGCCCCCGTGCAGGCCGTGACTCCCCCCAACAGGGCTCCAGGCCCCTGCATGCTGTGGCTCCCCCCCCCCAACAGGGCTCCAGGCCCCTGCATGCTGTGGCTCCTCCCCCCCACAGGGCTCCAGGCCCCTGCAGGCCATGGCTCCCCCTTCACAGGGCTCCAGGCCCCTGCAGGCCGTGGCTTCCCCCCCACAGGGCTCCAGGCCCTTGCAGGCCGTGGCTTCCCCCCACAGGGCTCCAGGCCCCTGCAGGCCGTGGCTCCCCCACGCACAGGGCTCCAGGCCCCTGCAGGCCGTGGCTTCCCCCCACAGGGCTCCAGGCCCCTGCAGGCCGTGGCTCCCCCACGCACAGGGCTCCAGGCCCCTGCTGGCCCTGGCTTCCCCCCACAGGGCTCCAGGCCCCTGCAGGCCGTGGCTCCCCCACGCACAGGGCTCCAGGCCCCTGCAGGCCGTGGCTTCCCCCCACAGGGCTCCAGGCCCCTGCAGGCCGTGGCTTCCCCACGCACAGGGCTCCAGGCCCCTGCAGGCCGTGGCTTCCCCCCACAGGGCTCCAGGCCCCTGCAGGCCGTGGCTCCCCCACGCACAGGGCTCCAGGCCCCTGCAGGCCGTGGCTTCCCCCCACAGGGCTCCAGGCCCCTGCAGGCCGTGGCTTCCCCCCCCCAGGGCTCCAGGCCCTTGCAGGCCGTGGCTTCCCCCCACAGGGCTCCAGGCCCCTGCAGGCCGTGGCTCCCCCACGCACAGGGCTCCAGGCCCCTGCAGGCCGTGGCTTCCCCCCACAGGGCTCCAGGCCCCTGCAGGCCGTGGCTCCCCCACGCACAGGGCTCCAGGCCCCTGCAGGCCGTGGCTTCCCCCCACAGGGCTCCAGGCCCCTGCAGGCCGTGGCTTCCCCACGCACAGGGCTCCAGGCCCCTGCAGGCCGTGGCTTCCCCCCACAGGGCTCCAGGCCCCTGCAGGCCGTGGCTCCCCCACGCACAGGGCTCCAGGCCCCTGCAGGCCGTGGCTTCCCCCCACAGGGCTCCAGGCCCCTGCAGGCCGTGGCTTCCCCCCCCCCCCCAGGGCTCCAGGCCCCTGCAGGCCATGGCTCCCCCTTCACAGGGCTCCAGGCCCTTGCAGGCCGTGGCTTCCCCCCCACACACAGGGCTCCAGGCCCCTGCAGGCCGTGGCTCCCCCACGCACAGGGCTCCAGGATAGAAGACAAAGAGAGCCTTGGCACTTTATAAAATGTACCCTTACTTCCTAGTAAACTCTGCCCTCAGCGTGGGGCTCAAACTCACAACCCCAATAACAAGAGTCACATGCTCTACAGACTGAGCCCACCGGGTGTCTGTAGAGCGGTCCTATTTTAAATAATGCCGATTTTATTTTTATTTTATTTTTTTAAAATAATGCCAATTAAAAAAGATCTGAAAAACAGAGATGTGGTCCAGCAAGCAGGACGTTCAGGAAAAGTTTGAAAACAAAGCTCCACCTCTTGCAGGAAACGGAGGAATGTTCTCCGAAGGTGCCTTTGCCGTCACCTGCCGTCTCCCTGGGCCAGAAGCTGCACCTGCTGTCAGGTTTGCAGGCACGAGTGTCCCAGGACCGCTCGGGTCACCAGTGCTGACGGGGGCACCTGGCGCTGGTCACGGGAGGGCGTGGCGTGGCTTCCAAATCACTCCCGCCTGCGGACTCAAATTTGCAGATCAAGTACACTAATATTTTTTTATGTTATTCCATTTCAAATTGGTAGAATTCAAAACACAGAACACAAGTGCACAGTGCCTGGGTTTTATTTAGTATCATGTCCGTGAGCCAGGGCCGGCTTGGGATCCACAGCCGGGAGAGGCCCGGGGCCTGCAGCCCACCAGGACCCCGTTCTCCTAGGGCACCCTGTCCCAACATAAGTCAGGGGCCCCCAGGAGGAAGGTGCGGAATCAGGTCACTTACAGGTTTAGGGCCCTTGGAAAATGAACTCGCAAAGCAGCTGCTTCCCGCGGGAACCGGGACACCAGCGCGTGGCTCAGGGTGGGCTTCTAAGCGCTGCTCTTCCCTTGCTGTGGTCTCAGCTTGTTCCAAAGCCTCTCCAGGGCCACTTTTCCCATGAAGAAGGTGATGGCAAAATTGCGCCTGTACCAGTCTCTGCGGAGAAGCAGGCCAAGCATGTGTGACGCCCCAGGGACTGAGGACCAGCACCCCGGCTTCCGAGGGGAGCTCCCAGCTGAGAGGCAAGTCCTCCTGACTATCCCCCACCTTTCCTCACCACCTCTTCCTTTTTCTGCCCTCATTAAATCTACACTGTCCCTAAAAGCCTTCGCTCCTTCCGCCTGGATGTTCATCAGGGCGAGAATAAGGCCCAGCAAGCGCACGGCCAGTGCAGCCCAACCCCCACCTTGCCCACGCCGCTACAGCCCTCCTCTGGTTTTTGCTACAAGACTCCAGAAGAGGAGTCTGGGGCCTCAGGAGTCCGGGACCGTTCCGGCGGAGACACAGCTGTTGAGTGATGGGGGCCCAAGCGCTGGGCGAACAAAGGCAGGACCCCGTGGGGACCGTCCTGGTTTGGGGCCTTGTTTGCGTGAGAAGCGCATGGCAACATACTCCATCCAGAGAAGTTACTCTATCACAAGTGCCGATGACATAAAGCTCCAGACCCTCTTTCTGTAGCTGATCAGGGCTTCTGTGCCTCGAAGTGGATAATTCCAGGACTTCCCCTGAATACTGGGATGGACTGCACCAACATGGGCTCACTCGTCCATGAGTTACTGTACAAAGCTTGCAAATTCACCCCACTGCTGAATGGGCAAAGCTTGGGAAGTTTCCACGACAGAACGCACACATTCCAGGCTCTAAGTGCTAAGCCCTTGGAAGCTGAAATGCCGATAAGTACCAATGCTTTTCAGCCAAACGAACTAACGAGTGAACATGGAACTTCTCTTCCTGACCGGACTCCTATGACTTACCGGGTCCAGTACAAAAGGAAGCAAAATGACCACGGGCTCAAAAGGAACGAGAGCAAGAGGTAAAGATACTGGTTCTCTGGAGTCTCTGGGTTGGCTGAGCAGACGACCACCCCCCTCGTGAGAACCATCTTACACTTCTATCCACTCACATGATGCTATAAATGGGAAGTGTGCCCTAAATAAACAAGGCTTCCAGGAAAAGAAAACCAGTACCCCATCGAGATTAAAGTTCTTTGGTTGCTAAGGAGAGGCCAGATTCCAACCCACCGACACTCTGACAAAACGTAGGGAAACGAAACTCTCCCTGTTTCCACGGGGAAGACAGGGGCAGGAGGCGGCATGGGTACGGAAGGGGCACTGAGCTCCTCGACACCCGACCTTGGGTGGGACTGGCCCCTCTCCTCTGAGCTCCGCACAGCACACGGGCTCTGGGCCCACATCACACCTCACACTGGCCTGACGGAATCTCCTAGCCGGCTTGTGCTGTGGGACTCCTCTTGAGCTCGCCCACCCTCACCCACCATCCTCTAGATCTTACCTGTCCTGCTGACGGACACTGGCACTGTCACCTTCTATTTTATTAAGTTTATTTTTATTTATTTTGAGAGAGAGTAAGTGGGGGAGGAGCGCAGAGCAAGGGAGAGAGAGGAATCCCAAGCAGGCTCTGCGCTGTCAGCACAGACCGGATGTGGGGCTCAAACTCACCAACGGTAAGATCATGCTCTGAGCCAAAATGAAGGCTCAAGGACGCTTAACGACTGAGCCACCCAGGCGCCCCCAGGCTATCATCTTAAACAAGGTCTTCCGTGAGCCCCCCCCCCCCCACTCCATATACCCTTTCCATACTTCCTGCGACCTGGTATTGCAACGGAGACCCCATGGAGGCATGACTAGACCCCATGCCTCACAGGTGGCCCTGGGACCTCCTCCCACATCCCACGGGGGCAGCTGGCCCAGCGTGTGCGGCAAGGCGACCCCGGTGCAGGGGCATCACGCCGCCCGCTCCCCTGCCCGCTGGTTTCAGCGCCGTGGGTGACTGCTGCCCACACCCACTGTTTCACCGAGGAAACGTTACTTCTCCAACTCCCACCCCTGCTGCTTTAGCTGCCGTCCTTCTACGAAGACAAATGCTCCTTCGTGTGGTTCCCCTGAAATACAGTCGATGCAGGAAAGGGCTGAACTCTCTGGGCTCTTTTATATATCAACGTGCAGGACGAGTCGCTTGCCTCGCAGGGTGCAGAGGGGACTGCGCTTCTCGGCACCGTTATGACGGCAAAGGTCTCTGCAGACCTGATACACTGTTAATCCACTGCACTCGTTTCCTTTGTGTGGCAGAAACGACCTCATCCTTAGCCTGTGGGAGCCCCCCAAGGAGGCTCCTGTGCTGTTCTCCCGTGACCCCGCTGGTCTCTGAGCCTCCTCTGTGACTCCAGGTGTCTTACCCCATCGTGTGCTGTTCCCACCGCAGACTTGCTTCTCTAAGGAGCCCAGGTTCCCTTCAGTGGGAAGTGGTGCTTAGAACCCACTGTCCAGGGGGCACCTGGGTGGCTCAGTCGGTGAAGTGTCCCAACTTTTGATTTCCGCTCAGGTCATGATCCCAGGGTCGTGGGATCCAGTCCTGCGTTGGGCTCCCTGCTGGGCATGGAGCCTGCTTAAGATTCTCTCTCTTCCCCCACTGCCCCTCTCCCCGGCTCACGTTCTCAATAAACAAACACATAAACAAACAAATTAAATAAAAAATATATAAAATAAATTTTTAAAGAAGAATGCGCTGTCTGAGCACTAGGGTGCAAACTGTTATGGGGTGGCCATGCAAATTGCTGTAAGCTGTCAATTTTATTTAAAAGTATAAAAACTAAGTTTATAACAACATCTGCCTTTAACATAAACATCAATGTCACTGAATTCTGATAAGAAAATAATCCTACCCAGTATGGATACGATATTCAAAACTGTAGGAAAAAAAGTAAGCACTTACCTGTTATAATACATGTGTTTCTGAAAATTTTTACTTAAAAATTCCTTGTAAAAGTCAGCCATTTCTTCTGCGTCTAATGTTGCTTTTTGACCTGAAAATTAACGCAAGTTAAACATTAAGATGTGAGAGGAAGAGATCCACAAACCACTACTGATCTAATAAAGGAGGTCAGCAAGATCAAAATACAAACATCAACTGTATCTTTCTAAACACTAGCAATAAACAATCCAAAAATGAAATTAAGAAAACAATTTCTGAGGCGTCTGCATGGCTCAGTCAGTAGAGCATACAACTCTTTATCTAGGGGTCATGAGTTCAAGCCCCTCGCTGCACACAGAGTTTACTTAATAAAAATATACATATATTAAAAAAATAATTCCATTTACAATGTTATCAAAAATAAAAAACAGGAATAAATTTGAGAAGAAGTGTAAGACTTACACACTGAAAACTACAAAGCGCAGATGAAAGGAATAAAAGAAAGCCCGAATAGATGGAAAAACACTCCACATTCATGGTGTTAAAGGCTGGAGACCGCCGAGACTACACCCCAAGCTGGCACACAGACTCAGTACAGTCCCCAGCAAAACCCCAGCTGGCTTTCTGGCAGAAACTGAAAAGCAGATCCTAAAATTCATGTGAAAATGCAAGGAAACACAGCAGCGAACACAATCTTGAAAAAGAACAGGAGCGGCTGGGTGGTTCAATCGGGTAGGTGTCCGACTTCGGCTCAGGTCGTGATCTCGCGGTTCAGGAGTTCCAGCCCCACATCGGGCTCTGTGCTGACAGTGTGGAGTCTGCTTGGGATTCTCTGTCCCCCTCTCTCTGGCCCCCCGTGTGTGTGCGTGTTTACATTCTCGCTCTCCCTCTCTCTCAAAAATAAACGTTTTTTTAAAAATGTTTTTAATTAAAAAAAAAAAGAAAAAAGAAAAGCAGCACCTGGGTGGCTCAGTCGGTTAAACACCCAACTTCAGCTCAAGTCATGATCTCACAGTTGATGAGTTCAAGCCCTACATCGGGCTCTGTGCTGTCAGCGCGTGGGGCCTGCTTGTGATCCCCTGGCCCCCTCTCCTGCCCCTGCCTCATTTGCACTCTCTAATAAATATTTAAAAAACAAAACAAGAACAAAGTTGGAGGACTCACACTTCTCAATTTCTAAACTTACTACAAAGTTACAGTAATTAGGATGGTGTGGTAACACCCACTTAACTCATGGGTTAAATGTCCGACTTGATTTTGGCTCAGGTTCGTGACATCAAGCCTTGCGTCAGGCTCTGCACTGTTAGATGCTTGGGATTCTTTCACTCCCTCCCTCCCTCAAAATAAATAAATAAAAATTTAAAAATACATATTATTTAAAAAAAAAAAAGAACTCAAGAGTCCAGAAATGAACCCAAACATTTATGAGCAAATGATCTTCAATGAAGGTGACAAGAAAATTCAATGGGGGAAGAATAGCCTTTTCAACAAATGGTGCTAGACAGCTGGAGAGCCACGTGCAAAAGTATAAAGTTGAATCCCTACCTCACACCAGCACAAATACAACCTCAAAAAGGGCCAAAGACCTAAACGTGAGAACTAAATTAAAAAACTCTTAGAAGAATACAGAAGCAAATCTTCATGTCCTTGAACTAGGTCATGCAATTTAGGTATGACACCTAACACACAAAGAGAAAATAGATGAGTTGGACTTCATCAAAATTAAACACTTTTGTGCTTCAAAGAGCACCACTGAGAAAGTGAAGGGGCAACCTATAGACTGGGAAAAAAATATTTGCAAATCACCCACCTAATATAGGCCTCACATCCAGAATATGCAGAAAATGCTTAAAACACAACAAGAAAAAGAGAATAACCCATTTCAAAAACGGGCACAGGAGGGGCGCCTGGGTGGATTATTCAGTTAAGCGTCCAACTTTGGCTTAGATCGTGATCTCACGGTTCGTGGGTTTGAGCCCCGCGTCGGGCTCTGTGCTGACAGCTCAGAGCCTGGAGCCTGTCTTCCCATTCTGTGTCTCCCTCTCTCTCTGCCCCTCCCCTGCTTGTGCTCTGTCTCTCTCCTTCTCTATCAAAAATAAAGAAACACTGAAAGAATTTTTTCAATGTGAATTTTTGGTATCTGAATTCTCTCCCAGAAAAGAAAACAGGCTGAGGAAGAAAATGACCCCCCTGTAACATCACACCCGGACAGTCCCCATGCTCATTTTCTTGACCCCTAAGGCAAGCTTGGTGTGTGTCCCCCAATACCCATCCCGCAATACGCTTCGTCACGTCCACTCAAATGCCTTCTGAAGCATCTAACAAGAAATGTGCGCGGCCCCTGTGAGGGAATGGACTGCTTCCTAACTCGATGCATCCTGGCTCAGCAGCCCACCCACCCACGCCGCCTGGCCTGGGTAGATACCGGCCTGACCAGTCCATCCCTGAGTCAGCGAGCACACACTCAACCAGGTAACACACCCAGTGCTGGTGGGGACCGGTGACACACAGGGACTAACGCGGCCACCTCCACGGTCCCCCTCGTGTGGTGGGAAATGCCAATCACAGCGCCCGCCCTCAGGGCTCCCCAGACCTCCCAGGGCAGGAACCAGCCTGGCGAGAGAAACACGGCCAGAGCGCGGCCCACCGGCCAGTCTCAGGACACCCAGTGATGGCTCAGAGGTGAAGGCGCTCCGGCTTCGAATCCCCACGTCCCACAGGGCGCCTGGGTGGCTCAGTCGGTTAAGCATCTGGCTTTGGCCCAGGTCATGATCTCGCGGTTCATGGGTTTGAGCCCCGCGTCGGGCTCTGTGCTGACAGCTCAGAGCCTGGAGCTGCTTCGGATTCTGTGTCTCCCTCTCTCTCTGCCCCTCCCCTGCTCACACTCTGTCTCTCTCTCTCTCTCTCTCAGAAATAAAAAACAAAACAAAATTAAAAAACGCTGAAGCCCCGAGTCCCAAACAGCCACTTGGATCTCTGCCCCCAGGGCTCTTACACACACAGAGGCCCGCATCCGAGCCCCTACCTTGGGTTTTGCATGCTTGCCCCTGGCAGGTGCTGTCCCCAGGCGGCCGGTCGCACGGCTGAGGTCGATGCTCCAACCCCACTTGGGTCTAGGG